>NC_051847.1:85030788-85046616 GCF_002237135.1 Teleopsis dalmanni | reverse complement strand
ACCGCCTGTTTTAATAAAAGTAATAAGAAAGGTAACTGTTATTTCATTGTTATTAGATTTAGAATTAATATGACATTAAAAAATATTTATAAAAATTGCTATAGGCCACACATTTAGTTGGCAACTATATCTACTTGTGCTTACTTATTTACTTACGGCCTTAACAACCCCTTATCTGGTTACTGCTTGACTCAGCTTTGCTTTCCGGACGCCACTGCTGCGTGCGCGCTTTATTCAGTCTCGTATATTGAGTGCTCCCTTAATTTGATCACAACATCGGACACACGGTTTAGCTCTATGTCTTCTTCATCCAACTGTTGCTTTAAATACATTTTCTGCTGGAATATCGTCATCCATTTTCCCCGACATGACCAGTTTATGTCTCTGGCTGTTATTACGCTGAATTATATCAATATCCTAATAACGCTCGTACAGCTCTTGGTTGTTCATTCGAATGCGGTAGTCGTCGTCAACTTACATGTCGCTTATATTATACTAATATCGCATAAAGTCATTTTCGCAGTGTTCGAACCATTTTTGTTGATTCTCCATTTCCGGTTTGATTTTTGGGATTTTCCTTTTTGCTATGATGGCTTATCTTCCTTCCTAATGCTTTGTAGAAGATGGCTTTTTGTGAATTTCTTTAGCTTTACTTATAAACCGCTTAAAAATAAGATTATTTTATGGTGTATTTTATATTTTTATTGGAGTAGAGGGCGGAAATTAAAAAAAATAGTTTATACTTCTTGCTTTAAAATAAAAAAAAATAAAAAATTTAATATACGTATTATATTTTTCTCTATGTGTTAAGTCTGGACAAATGATTTATTTCGTAAAATTCTATTAATTTCGGTCAAGTGAGTAAATTGTAAATGATATAATCACATCTAATACTTGCATTTGTAACATAATGACCCTAAAGGGAATATTCAGGAACATTTATTATATAAACGAATTTACTCACTATAGAGAGTTTTGCAGAGTATGTATAGATATATAGATACATACATATGTATGTATGTGTGTTTAGCACTCATGTGAATACATTGTAAATGAAATCAATGAACTTTGGACTTTTGTCCAAACTTGATAAACACAAAAACTTACTTTGCAACAACAACAGTAACAGCAACAACAACAATAAAAACAACAAAATGAAATGCAAAACAACAACAAATACGCAATGGCAATGATATTTGTATTTTATTTACAAAGAATACACACATTAAAATGGCTGACCTTTCAAGGCCAATGAATTAAGTTTCCCAAATCGAATAATAGGAGCATTCACAATGCATACACAATTCAAAACTTCGTGCAAATATTGTATATAAAAGCAGTGAGCCACTACGTCACTCATTTGTAAACGCGTCAATACCAATGGGGTACAACAAAAACTCTTAAAAATCCCAAAAGGACAAATAAAACTAAAACAAAAAAAAAATGAAATAATAAATTCTCTATCGAAATCTTCTGTGATTCTAAGCTACTCTAAGCAACTTATAACAATTCCCTTCCGCCTTGAAGTGAATTTCAAACTCGTTATGCACAGAGAAAAACGTTTATGCCATTAGCCTTGGGCTCGTAAGTAACAAAAAAATTACCCAAAAAAGCAAAGCAAGAAATGAAATATAAATGAGGCAAGAAAAGAAAAAAACAACTCAGCACACAATACAACAATACAACAACAAATCACTCAACTAGAAAATATAACAAAATAAAAAAAAAAAGATTTGAATCAAAAGCAAATCAGAATAATTCTGATATTTAGACTTGAGTGCCTGTATGTGTATACTATTTTATTTGTCTATAAATACATAAGTATATATTATTTACTTTATCTTCTATGATAGAGAATGTGTAGGTAGTACATATAATAAAAATCATTTACATAATGAATTTAAAATTTGTCGTGGCATATACAGTACGCCGTACTGCACAGTGTAAATAAAATATTGTATTTAAAGCAGTGACGTTGGCGAAAAAGCATTGCTCGTCTATGTGTGTGTTTGTGTAGAAAGCAGAGAAATTAAATATGCACAGTGAAAAGAAAATTAATGCTTTCCTTGCAAGAAGAGACGTTGTATGGGTTCAGTTGTTGTAAGTGGGGTGAAGAGTGGTTAATATTAGACACAACATTTGAATGCAGTTCTACTTTGTAATTGGAGGCACTGAATTTAAATGGGACTGCGTCGTACTTTCTGTCTGCTGTGCGTAGTGTGTATAATTTGTTTTTGCTTTTGTTTTTGCATGTAGGAATGTAAGCAACTGTGTGTGCCTTTAGATTTGGGAATCGTTTTTGTTTTTGTTGTAATTTACTGAACAATTTTACTGCGTTGTCATGTATGCGGGCTTATGTTGAATATTTAATGTTTTAAATATGATAATAAAAAATATATAAGATTATACGATTACCGCAATAGGCTTAAGGATACACATATATAGTATATTTTAAATTAAAAAAAAATCGTTTTTCAATATTTAGAAAATTTATTTTTTATTTAATTAAAAATATATAAAATTATAGGGTGATACGGTAATAGGTTTGAGAGAATTTTGATTAAAAAAAATTGTTTTTCAATTTTAAAATTTTATTTTTATTATTTTTTTATATTAATATTAATTATTTTTAAAAATTATATTATTAATATAATAAACAAAGTTATATAAAAAAATTTAAAGTTCCCTAATACTCTTGAGAGAATAATTTATAAATTTTTGGTTTTATTTTTTTATGTATTCTAACAAAATAATATAACAATTTAAAAAAAGATAGTTGAGACATTTTAATTTACAATTACATTTTAAGTTTAAAAAAATTTATTTTACAAAATTGAAAATATTTTTAATAAATTTTTTTATATTTTCATTAATCATTTGGAAAAATAATATAGTTACTAAAATATGATAAATACAAAATTACAAAATTTCATGGGCATTTAAATTTTCATTCATTTTAGTTGGCTCTCGAGATCTATCATCACCCTTATTACTCACCGGAATATTTGCATTAAAAATTTTCAAGCATTAATGATATATATTGAGATGAATAGCGCCCTTCTTGAGCTTAAATATCATGATGTATGCTCTCCAAAGTGCAACTTTAAAATTCTTGGGTAAGTCAACGTTAAAAAGAGCATTAGATATAATTAGCCTAAATGGAAGAATTAACTGTCTTCCATTTTATAGTTTATTTTACAAAATTGTTCGCACAAAATGTAAGTGTTACAACAACAAAAAAAAAAGATGTACTAGACAGATTGAAATAACAAATAGATAAATATATGTGGCTAGATCATTTTATCTAACAATAAATAGATGGACCTATATAGTTATATCTCATCTAACTGATAAAACCACACTTTATCTATTTGGTCTATATATTTTATGTAACAGATTTGTTACGTCCTTGCGTTACAAATAAATAAATAGATGTATTCGTATGGCTAGAACAATGTATTTCATTCGATTGATCAAACGGATGCATTCTTCATCTAGTCAATATGTGGTAGATGGTGCAATATTTACATCATATTGCGCTACAAACAGTTTGATAGACTTAACTTAATGAAGGATATAACATTATGTTTTATAAATTAAGTCAAATGAGTTAGCTATACGTAAGAACTTAAAGGTTGACTTTAAAAATAATATTTAAAAATAATTTATTATTAAATCTTATGGCCAATAGTTCCTAACACTTAACTGAATACTGAATTTTTAAATTTAAACTGTTTAATGAGCATAAATTACTTAATTTAAGTAGACTTTGATACACTGCAGTTTCTCAAATCGCTTATATAATACTAAAACATAACTGACTATAGATTTTAGACGAAATATCGGTGACAATAAAATATATTTTCTACAATCAAATCAAAAAAGTTGTGTAATATTGAAAATTGACCAATTAGCCTGTTCAAAAATATATAGAACTAAATTCTACACTGAACTTTTTCATCTTTTTATTTACGACTAAAATTTTTATATTTAGATTTATAAATGTTTTTTTCCTTGTGCAACTAATTTTAATTTTAAAATTTTAGTCTAATGTATACAACTGTGTTGCAAAAAAACTGTACCCAAATTTATACTATATATTCACCCAAAATTCCATAAATTTAATTTATTGCATTGTGTTCAAAAATACTCATCACTACTAAATACAGTTGAATCAGTTCAGGTCATAAGGTCAACGTATCTAATGCACATTTCTACGCATTTTTTTTATTTTACTTTACCTAACTCTGAGCATCCGTTAGCTTTGGCACAAATTTTTAGTAAAGTTGAGTTGCCACGTTTAATTTCAAAGTGTTCGTTCAGTTGCTTGACAGCTAAGCAATCTATTTGTTTGGCACAAACACATTTCAAAGCATTAACATTAACATCAACGTCAAAGAATTTTGTGTATTTGTCCCTTAATATCCCAAACAGGCAGTCTGTCTAAGCAATAAGCAACAAAAAGATACGAAGAGCACTGTAAAGAAGAAAATAAAAAAAATGTTCTTGCCTTCTTTGAATGGTTTGATAGAATAGCAACTACACACTATACACAGAACAGAGCCAACAACAAAATAACCCTCATCAACTATACCAGTGTATAATTTCCAACGGTACGCACTCATATGGCATTGCCAACAAGTTAAAGAACAACAAAACTACGCACACATACATACATACACTCTATGATATTTTGTAAGGCAAGCATACATACACAACTCATATACAATAATATTAAGTCCACGCACTACAGGGCAAACAACAAGATAATTTCCCGTACGGCTAGAGGGGCATACAAAAACAAAGGCCAAAAGCCGCTTGGTACACATTTTATTAAAATTTTTTTTAAATAATCGCGTTATATGGTATTTATTGTATATAACTTTATATGTATATTTTAGTGTTAATACTAAGTTTAGTATTAAATTTATATAGATAAATAAAGAAAATAAAAGTATATATATAAAATGTTTTTCAAATTTAAAATAAAATTTAATGCGCGCCACTAAAATGTTTCTTTCATATTCAGTGGCTGCGCTTGCTTATTTACAAACACTAAAGCAATTCTGTTCAGTGTTTGTGAGTAAATGTAATATGTATGTAAATGTGATTATTTTAATTTTTTCTTTATTTGTCTAACATTTCTGTTATTATCAAAAAAAATGTAAATATAAGTAAAAATCTTTATTAGAATCTCTTCTCTATAATTAGCATCGTCCATGAATTGTTCAATGTAGCGTACAATATCTTTTTTGTCATATTTCATTTATCATTACTTCTTTTATGTTTGAAAATGTACTTATGTAAACTCAAAAGGAATAAAAAATGTGTTAAAACCTAAAAAATATTTTTTTCATATACAATTTAAATGCGGTACAAAGTCAACGCACAGCAAACGAAATACTCAGCCATCAACCCGTAGCCAATGTGACAAATTTTCATTCCGAATACAACCCTGATTGCATGCTTAAATTTTTATACAAGCAAACTAACTGCAGCTTATGTACATAAATAATAAAGCTGATATCTGCACATACGATGTACATAGCCTGGAAATACTCGTATAACCGTATAACGTATCTGAATAACTACCAGATACATATTTCAATATGAACACATTGCTTAGCACAGCAGAATTTACCGGCAAGAACAGGGACGGCGTCAACTTGCTTTTCTCGAAGTGAAAGGGATGAAATGAGGTTATGAAGAGAAATGGAAATAAGAATAGACAAGACTTGCTATTTTGTACTACCAAAACGCACAAAAAATTAATATTTCTTTATTAATATATTTATTTATTAATTTATAAAAAAAAACACTACAAATGGATGGTCACTTTCAAGTAGAACCAAGACGTTTTCTATTCTCGGTGAAAGCTATAACTTTTCTCATATGCTGTAACTATTAACGTACAAAAAGTAAACGATGCTTTGCTGAATTTGCAGCCACCTGTAAATTGCTGATAATGAACCTCATAAAGAATTCCGATTCTATAGGAACTGGTTTAGCTATACAATCCTACTAACCAGATACCTATTGTGAGATTCTATTAAAACTCTGATTCACTCTTGGATAATATTGGACCAACACAAATATTAGTTTGACTTACAGCTAATCGTTGCACTAGATTAAGTTAAAGTGACGGCGTTGCGCCCAAAGCCCATTTGAATTCAAATACGAGTAATAGCCCGTTGTAGTACCACGGATTAGTCTTGTTTATACGCAGAATAGAGATCACCGTATGAATAACGCCAAAAGGCACGACTATCTAATTTAAGACAAAATAAACCGACCTGATAAGACTATAAACTTGTGCAAGTCTCTAAGTTTGTAGTATGACAACTCTGTCAACTCCCAAAGATTTTAAATCTTCTCGTAGCTTATGATAATGACACATAAGATAGCGTACATTTTTCTTCTCATCCCAAGAGCCACAACCATAACAAAAGTTATTATAGACCCAGTCTCACAGTATGCCTTTTTAGTACGCAGTAACCCGTTAGTACCGATTCCGTAATGCTGTGCAGGTCACGCTTTAATTAGAGCGGAATTGACTGGTACGTTTCATGTACTGTTTGACTCAGGTCGATCTTTAGAACTCACAGAAGGGTTTATCTTTCCAATTTTTTTAGCTATGCTTAGATATTTCTGTTTTATTGCTAGCTTGGCTATTGCAAGTAGGATACCAATATCTGAGAAATGATTGTCACAGAACAGAGTGCCTGCGTTGACAAACTTCTCTGTCCAGTAGTTCCTCGAAATGTCCCTGTGTCCAGGAGAACTCATGTGAGCTGAATTAAGATAAGTAATCTCGACTGTTAAGAATGTGACCGTAGCACTCAATAGAGCTTTTATGACAGCTCAGCTGGCAGCTATTGTGCAGATGGATTACTTTCTGTTCTCGAAATACTTGCTCAATATATAAACAATTTATTAAAGCCGCATTGTTCCATCCAGGGCTTATGTTTCTATTCTATAATATTCTATTACAAATGCTTGGTCCTGCATATCACTGAGAATGTCGTAAATTATATTAAGATTGTCATCCTAATTTTAAATTCCAAATTTCTAGAATTTTCTAGACTGATACTCATGTATTACTGTCTAATAAATGTTAGTTCTTTTGTCACCTTTAGTTTAGAACATAAAAAACATATCTAAGTGGCTTGAGCGGTGTAATATTCCTATGAGATGGAGTTGACATTCTATTGAACAGACTAGTCAACAATAATGATCTATATGTTAGGTTAAATAAGTATTCTACTCATATAAGTAATAAGTTTGAGAGTTCTACCATCGCATCACTGTTGTCACTACTATACATATATTTTTAGATATTGTTTCTTGGACAGGTAGCAAATACATAAAAAAAAAGAGATGACAACTTGTATCTAAATTCCATTCTTTTTGTATGAATTGTAGAAAATACTGGAACCTACCTACCTGATTTTAGGTAGTAAAATAGCAAGAACAAACACAAATTATAGAATAAAAATTGAATTGGAAATAGTAAAATCACAAATTGCTGTGGGTTAATAGCAATAACAAATGCTATAATACAGTACTATAACCACTAATATTTCTAAACAGTAATGTCAATTTACCTCTAAGACGGTTTTTGACTACTACACACCTTTAAACGAAATAACGACGCAGCTCAATATTTTTCTAATCTGGGTCCCCGGTCATTGGAATATTTTCGCCAATTGCAGAGCAAGAGTACTCACTCGGAACACCTAAGTAATCTGGGGATATAGTTCTTTCTGTGCTGATATTTTCCATAAAGATTGGAAAGACTTAACGATATGCATACATCTGTATGCAATTTAGCCGCTTTCTACTAAAAGGAAATCCAATATTCTCATTAAGATACCCCGTAGAGATATCAGTCTTATAGCAGGTTTACCTACAGATCATTGCAGACTGTGGCATCATTCTGAAAATTGAATCTTCCTTTCAATCACTTCGGTCGTAGGCGTGAGGAAGACGATGAAATTGCCTTTCATCTACTTCGTCTTTGCCCAGCTCATGGATGGCGGTGACTCAACACTTTAGGAGGCCCCTATCTTAAGGATCTTAATCAATTACAAGACCTCCCACTAAACAGTATTATAAGCTTCGTCAAAGGTTGTAGGTGGTTTTAAACCCCGTGTATTGCCTACTCTTTATGTTACTTTTAATTTCTAAAATATCTGATTGAAGTATATGATTCCGTATACTACAGAGAATAAGGATATGAACATAACTATTGTCGCATTATGTGTTTACGATATTGCTCTGTTTTATTAATTATATCTTTTATACTGGTTTCTGGAGTGTCAATAAACACTTTCGTCTATCTGAAATGGGGACTACTAACCCAATTATACAGATATATTACATATTTTTTAAATATAAAGGAAAAAACTGCATTATATAGGTATATGTATTTATATATTTTAATACAGTAATGGTTGGATCCTTTATATTGATTATTGGAATCCCTATGTGAACTTTTATCTATCTGGAGATGGGACAACTGTTTCATTAACCCAGATATATCAAATTTTTTTATATATAATGTAAACATATTGCATTATATATGTTAATACAGTGCCAAAAATGTTTCATAAAATCCCTTCTTAAAATTTTGACTGCACGCCACTGTACTGCAAAGGTCGCCTGCTGTGCCTGCACGTACGTATTTAATGAGCAGCAAACGGTTCGGTTGTTCGCTTGTTCGTCAGTTCGTTCATTTGTTGTAATTGTGTTTTCAGTTAGCATTGCATGTGGCGCTTCTATACGTTTTCCCTGCGCCGCACATATCTGGGCATGTATCTATAGATACTTGTGATTGCAGATACTCGTACAATGTGCAGTTGTGTGTGAACGAGTGAGTGCATGCATGTAATCAAAATAACATTCTGTTAAGGCTTATGGCTTATGGCTTATGGAAAGTAAGTAAATAAAAGCAAACGCTCTGTGTTCGATGTTGGCTATTGAAGCCGACGCAATAATGAAGCGTTGTAGCTCAACGCTCAACGCTCAACGCTCAACGCAATGTGGCAGCACAAAAGTATCTGTTGAAAATGTATCTACGCTACTGCCTGACGCCAGCCAAGCTCGTTTCGTTTCATTGCGTTTCGTGTCGTTACATTTTGTTTTTCTTTCAATTATGTTATAAGCCTCAAAACTTGGGCACTTGCAGTGTTCAAGATAAGAGTAAATAAAATTATGTAGGAAATTCGAATGTCATCGGTGCACATAAGCCGTAGCATTTACCGCCGCTGCCTGCCTTTGTGGTTCTCCCTTTGCGACTCAAGGCATTTATATACTTGCATACAACATATAAATTTTACATAAAATCTACTGGTAGGTACAATTGTTTCTAAAGACACGAACACACAGATACTAGCAAATGCAGTTCAGATACATTGTACGACTATGGTATATGAGTTCTGGAGAAAAAGAGGAAATTTGAGAAAAAAAAATATAAAAATAATTTGAAGCGCATAGCTTGTGTAGTGAATTATTTTGTATTTGATTTTTACTTGAGGGGGGAGAGTTTAGCCGATTCGAGCATTTGAAGTACATAAGCGTTTGCCGGTTATTCTGAACGCTCGTACGGGCAATTCTCATTTGTAATGAAAATTTCCAGTCACATTCGAGCGTAATTCAGACACTCAATCAGTTCCTCATATCGCATGCAACCAGACCTGCTCATTAAGAAGAAATTTCGTACGTTTTCTGACGGGGTTTGTGGTTCTATTTATTCTACACCGAGTTTTTTTTTTCGTAAATTGGTACATTTCCTGTTTAGGATTTGTCACATTCTCATCGCACTTATTGTGCATACTTACCTCATAGCACATTATTAAAGGTTTTGAAAATTGATACTTTATGGATGACTACAAAAAGGGAATATTCTGAAGGAATTTAAGAAGAAATAAATTCATTAACATAAATTTTGATCTACTCTGAATTCATTCTTATGTGTTCAGGTGACACCAAAAAAAAATATAGAAATCCTTCAGTATTTCAGGAATATTTATGATATTTATAAACAAATGATGTCACTCGGAAACTCCTAATACATCTTAATCGAAATAAGAATCGATAATAAGAGCTCTAAAACGAAATAAGACATCTCAATTGAAATTAATATCGAAAATAAGACATATTAATCGAAATTGTTATTGATAATATGATATCTTAATCAAAATTAATGTCATTAAGATATTATAATCTAAAGAAGTATCGATAATAAGACATCTTATTTGGAATTAATCTGGACAAGGCACTTAATCGAAATTATTATCGATAATAAAAGATCGAATCGAAATTAATATCGATAAGATATTTTAATCGAATTAGTGTAGATAAAAAAACTGATTAATCGAAATTAAAGTTTTTGTGTAGTGCTCAAAATGAATTAGATAAGATGAATAATTTCGCACAGAACTAAGAAAATGATTATATTAGGTTAAATGTAGTTCTCCAAATATTATTCCAATTGTTCGAATATTGAAACATTCTAATGTTCGAATATGCATGTGGTCGAACATAGCTGTCGCTTAAATATATTCGAACACTACATTGTGTATAGGATGAAATTCAACTATGTTCGAATACAAAGTGTATATTTAGGAACAATGTCCGCAAACAAAAATTTATGTATGTTGCATAAAACTTGCTAAAAGTCAAGTCAGTATAGATGTTGTATAAACAGATGTACTTTTTTCGTACCTCAAATATCTTAAAGTAGTTCGAGGATATCCACAACTACAGAGTGTTTGGTTTAAATGTACGAATACGATGCCTGAATCGCTTGAGCAACTTAACGCCAGAATGCTTTGAAGTAGTAGTTTAGTATGATAGATAAAGAGATTCGGACTTTAATCCTGACAATTTTAGCAACATCTTGATGATAATATATACAAAAATATGAAGCAATAAGACTTTACGATAAGATTAATGAAGACCAAAATTCCATGCTTACAATATAACATTATCATAAATCAGAGAAGTCCTGGTAACGAAGAAAGATATGATGACGCACGGGCACATATAAATGAGACATGAGTCATCACAGTACAGCATTGAAATCTACACAACTTAACTAAGCCATACACACGTGTTCGCTCATAGAAAAGAGTGCGGATTTGCAGGATTTTTACTCTAAATATATTGATATATAAAGGTATAATTGCATAAATATATTATAATGTAATAAAAATAAGAAAAAATTGAACAAATTAAATTCTTGTTGAAACTTGGGTACTTCTAATGATTATGAAGTCGTTTACTGTAATTCCTATGTGATTACAGTAAACGATAGTAAGAAGTAAATTTCATTTAGACCATAAAGACCCATGCTTAACTACGGATGTGCCATTAATTAAATCACAATAAATATAAGAATAGAATTTTTGCATATTACCGAAAAGTACTTCAAAAAATATAGGTAATTGATGGGTCTTACTATAACCGGTACAATCACCCAATGCTACTTTGCAATGGATCTTACTATATCCGGTACATTCACGAATTGCTACTGATCGAAGGACCTTACTGTATCCGGTATACTCACGAGCTCGATCATATAATAGAGGAGCATACTCTACGTTGGTTGTTACTAACTACATAGTGAAAGCTATTAAGTGGGATATCAATATGTACTAGTCTGTTACTACGGTTCCATTGTCTTTCCCATCATCAAAACGAAACTACTTTAAACTTACTTAATAATTCATACATCTCTAAACGAGATGTCGAGGCATTTCATAGGGATATTTTCGGTAATGGCAAAAGCAGACGGGGTGCTTTAGGAATCTTGGGTGAAACACTTTAAAAATCTGGGCATATCGTTGACACCATGCAAACTTAGTTATTTTTGCTAAACTTTTTAATAAAAGATGAGAACATACAACGATATATAGGCATCTGAAAGAAAGTTAGGCACTTTCTATAAAAAAAATCTAATACTCTCATTGAAATATCAGTCTAGTTATAGGTTTGTCGTTTAGAGAATCATTCCAGTTGTGGAGAGGACGATAAAAGTGTCATACATTTGTGTTTTTGCCCAGCGGATCCGCTTTACTATTCTAGGGGCCTCTTTTTTCAAGTATATTATCCTCCCATTAATAGGCATTTTAAGCTTCGTTAAAGGCCTAAGATGACTTATTTACCTTTGTGTTTTCCATTATAGGTAACACAATGAGCGAATAGGCCTAAGTGGACCCTTTTGGATTGCTGGTATAACCTAACCTAGCTTATCAAATTATGTAAATCTAGTTATTTATTATTTCTGTGTAGATATAGGAAAATGGAATAGAGGAATATTTTAATTATTACATTGGATTTGTATGGAGTCGTTTTTTCCAGAGAATTATATATATGTATGAATACAACTTCTTCTATGCTAAATGCAAGGTATTTAATAAAAACTTCCACTTTAAAGGATTTTATAAGTTAAAATATAAGTCAGTAATCGTCTCTTGCTTTTCAATGTAGTCATAGGCAATTATTGTGAAGGTAATCAATAAATCTGAAAAAAAGTTAATAACTTAAAAAACCCAAAAATTAAAATTTCTCTCACAAAAGATACAGAAAATTATGAACTTCCGTTTTAAAGAAATAGGTTAGATAGAGAATTAAAAAATTTGAGTTTTTTGTTATACTTTTATATACAAAGTATGAAATAATTTTATTATAGATATATTTATTATAGAAATATTGACTACTTATATCTTTTGGAATTAAGAGAAGCCCAAAATGTTCACTTTTCTAAAAAATAATAATAAAAAGTCCCTAGCATTTAATTTAAATGTAACTAAACACTTCTTTCAAGTATTAACGTGTGTGAGTTTAATGTCATTCGGTAAGAGATTAGTAAACTCCTTAGGGGGTCTCATACCCTCAGCAACATTTGCGCTTTTAGGATCACAGTGAACTTTAATACACCACTTCAAGAGCCATACAAATCAATCAACAATTATTTTGTCACTCAATATAATTTATTTAATCAACACTTTAAATTCAGTACAAAGCTCCTCTTATATACTGAATTGAAGCTTCAGCAAGTTATTAAAAAATCAAAAAAAAAAAATTTACAATATCTACACCATCGATTTTGTATGATTTCCTTGATTTATCGTACAACCCTCGTCTTTATTGTTTACATATTAATATTACGAATGAACTTACTCTCTGAAATGCTAAAACGAGTTCGGTGTTTTTATACTCAAGTGTGCAGAACTCAAACCCCAGGAGATCTTTTTGGATAATTGACTAAACAGAAACATTTTCCCAATGGTTGTGATTTTTTGTATTAATGTTATTTGGTACAAAATATTTATTGTATACGAGTTATGCATATTCCTGAATGTTCACTGACTAAAGATAGTTCCGAGCGATTACAGTAATTTGACCGAAATGTCAAATGAATTCGCACAAATTCTAGTAGGTAATAGATGAAGTATATTCCATACACTCACCATTATTCACCGATTCTGTTACACAAAGAATTTTTATGGAACCTAGTTCCATAGTTTTCAGACGTTCAGCTAATATTGTACTTTGAGAAATTATTTTTATAATACGGGTATTGTATTTTGCTATGAACACTCTTTCATTTACAATTAAGATCCTAATAAAGGTGCTTGGAGATAGAATAACGGCTTCTGTACAAAGAAACAATTATTAATTATGGTATAGTTCGATTTCAAAAAGGAATATTATCTATCCATTAGTTAAAATTGGACACTTTTTAGGATTAAACTTTATTAACAATAAATGCACCGGCATAATCATTTTGATTATAAAAGCGGAGTTCAGTAGACTGTGTTATGATGCTTAATCTTCAATCTTATTAATCTTAGTTTCCTCCGTATTTCAGAGAAAAATTTTCAACGTATTTTTATAGATCTTTTCGAGTTTTAATTAGTAGATCTTAATGAAAGGATATAATTATTATAACAGAATGTTTCCAATAATCTTACAAATTATTCTATATACTCTCCGACCGTTGATTTTACCAATTTACGCGTACTACATCCACTTTCACGGGTGATGAAGCGATTCTTTAAATTGGTATTCTTGCAGTGACTATTTAATTAAACCTGTAAATATTCCATCCTTGAAGTTCCTGCAAGGTAAATAATAATAATAAGAGTAAACGGGGTACTAGCTCCCATTTGAACAGAACACTGCAACCATGATTGATCTTTTGTGCTACAACAGACCTTAACCGAACAGAAGACATTCTGCCTTCCGAATGAAGGCTAAAATGTCAGCCGTTGAGGACCTCCTAATATCGGAAGGTAAGAGTAGTTCCCGACCCAGTGACATCCTCCTGGCCCAGATCAGGGCTGGGCAGTCACATAGAATGTGGCTGGATGTCTCCTCTGCTTCTAAGCAGAGTCTACACTCTACCTCTTTGGACAGACCTTCACGGGTGATGAAGTGATTCTTTCAATTGGTATTCTTGCAGTGAATATTCAACTAAACCTGTAAATATGCCATCCTTGAAGTTCCTGCAAGGTACATAGAACTATCATAAACAATTTCTGTTGAATTATGTCGGATGCCAAGTGATTTACTTCATTGCAGTTTTTTCAATAATGTTGTAACTTTGCATCGATTTTTGTTATGTTTTTGAACACCCATGTTTTCTGGTATTTTGGGAGTTGTATGCAGGATCACGTCCCAAAAACTGTTGCGAGACCTCTTTTTACATAAATACCTAATATGATCTGGGAACATCTCTTAGGTTAGGTTAGGTTATACCGGCGATCCTTAGAGGATCCACTTAGTCCTATTGGCCCATTGTGTTGCCGTATATATAGGAAACTCAGAGTTTAGATACACCTAGAACTTTTAAAGAAGCTTAAAATGCTGTTTAGTGGGAGGTCTTGATCAAGATCCGCAAGAAGGGGGGCCCCTTAACTTTTGAGTAGCCGCCGTGTATGAGCTGGGCAAACACAGAGTAGGTGAGAGGCACTTTCATCGTCTTTCCCACAGCTAGGAACATCTTTTATAAGGAAAAATGAACTTATAAGAAACAGAAAGTGTATCAATTTCCAAATAAAAATAGAAACTAAAGAAAATTAAAGTGGGAATCTTTATTTTTATATTGAAAAAGTTGTCAACATTAATATTCAGGATGTCCATATCAAAACAAACATATTCGGCATTACTAAGCAAGTATAAATAGTAATATGGTTTAAGGCCGTTCAACGCCGAGCACCATAATATTTGCAAAAGTCACGTGCAGCTCTAATGTCGCTTAGGGGCGTATGCTAGGAGGGTGTGATTAGGTACGTAGTTCTTTCTCTGGAACGCGAAAAATATTAAAACTATGCACATATTTGGAAGGAACTAAAATAGGTAAATAAATGCGTTTTTCGAGAAATAAGTATGAGTATTTTCCCCTTGTAAAGTTAGAAAAAGAAGTAATGCACAAGAAGTCAACATTACAAATGAGAGCTATTAGTAAGTAAATCTCTTTTTTTTGGGTTTCTTTTGATTTAAATGGAATAACATTTGTACGGAAATGGGGATTTGTTAGGATATGTTTTAACATTCAAAATGTCAATACAAAGTTTTCTTCAGAAATTTTTAAGCATACCATATGTTTAGGTATTACTATTTTGTTTAATACAAATGCAAAAACTATGAACAAAAAAAAACATTTTTGCAAAAACAACGTTGTTGCTTTGCTAGGATATTGCGTATACAAAATTCATAGTGAGAAATGGTGAATTATTCGAATGTCCATTTAGTAATAGAATCATTGTCAATTAATTACTTTATTAAGTGATATTGGGAAATTTTAATTAGTATCTTGTA
>NC_051847.1:84895278-85030688 GCF_002237135.1 Teleopsis dalmanni | reverse complement strand
ATTATCTTTGATATTTTCTCTCCGCATGCTAAAGCATGTAAAAACCAAAAATAGTAAAGCAATTGCTTGAGGACGGAAAAATGTAACAACTAATAGTTCTGTGCAAATGATAATCGGCAATATGTCTAATTTTCTTAAAGGAATTTTTTTACTACTGTAACCACTTCCTTTTTCAATATACGTTAAACCCCACACATTCACTGGTACCACATGATACAATGCAATAACGAATGGTACTCGCTGCAAAATGAAAAACAACAACAAAAGTTTGTTTAAAATGAGAAGCTGAAAAATAGACTTCTTGCAAAACTTGTCTAAAGTTATTCTTTCATTTATATGCCAACTCGGTGTGCGAATAATTTGCAACAGATAAAAGATCCAACCAAGGAAAGTTGCTGTAGTACTCAGCAGTAGTGAATTTTGATAGTAATTAAAGTAATAGTTTACACCTTCAATGGACTTTTTCATTATCACTTGACTAGCATTAATAGCTTCTTGGAAATTTTGTTCTTCAAAGTGCATTTCGATGCTACTTACATACGCAGCAATACCGACTAAATCTAAATCTTTATATGAATTCAGATATCTTGAAAATAATCCACGTTGATGTTCTAATAATAACTTCTTAAATTGTTCTATTAGCTGCAAAGCATTTGCATGTGTAGCATGTGCCTCATATTCAGCTGAAACATTTAAAAATCCTTGTGGCAAAGTACCAAAATTGTTAGTCGGTGGTGGCAAACCCAGCAAACTGGACATTATTGGAGTAAGTTGAGCTTGCTCTAATTCATGCAAAGGTAATGACTGATTTAGGCCTGCTTGAAACGATTTGGTTGACGATTTTCCTTTTCTGTCGATTCCTGCACCCCAAACAAAAAATGGTGTATCTGTTTCATAAGGGTCACCTGCACCATGAGAACCTTTAAAAAAATTCTTTTACGTATAGCAAAAAATTAGTTTTAACATTTGCATACCTGAATTTGTCATACCATGATCAGATGTAAGTAAATAAGTAGTTTTACCATCTGTAAAAACTGTTTCAAACTCTTTATAAATATTCCAAATACCAAGTTCAGTATGTTGTAAATTTTCTAAAAATAACCTAGAACCAGGTTTATGAACATGGCCAGCGGTATCAAGTCCCAGTAAATGCAAAAAGAATATTACTTGCTTTTCTTGTTGTAGTTCTTCACCTTTGTTTCGCAAAAACGCATGCACCCGTTTGAAAACCCATTCATCTAACTCATACGTTTTGTCACGACCAGAAAAATCTAAGTTATGATCATACGCTTCAAATAGCAAATTTTGACCCGTTCCGTTTAAACGTGAAAATATGTGTAGTACATCGTTTGCGCCCCAAGCAAACGTTTTCCCGCTTCGATGAAATACTGTATCAAAATCAATTGGATTTTCTTTCCAACCTTTAGTGACAGCCGATGGATCTTCATACAACCCCGCAATGAGTGCAATGTGACCTGGTCTAGATTCCGTTGGTACACGAGTGTGAGAGATGCCTACCTGTCCATTATGTTGCAACATCAATTCTAAAATATGCGGTATATCACTACAATTGTTTCTGTTAAAAAAAAAAAGAAATTTAAGCAAAAATAATTGTTATTTTTGTTCTGTCAATACCTAAAAAAGGATTCGGCTCGCAGTCCATCAGTCACAATTAACACTAATCTATTCGACGGTGGATCTAATTTTATAGCACTTTGTGGCTCAAGATTTGTTATGATAGGTGATCGAAAATAAATAACAAAAATTGAACCTAGTAAGAGAACGTGTACCCATATTGCATGAAAAATCCACATTTCCTCTGTTGCAGATAAAGAAAAATTGATGTTTTGTTTAGTCCGCTAAACTGTCAGCTGCTCTTCAATAATAATATTAGAAACCAGTGTTGTAAAATGTAATCGTGGATTTTAAATTGTCGTTTAATATTTTTTTAACGAAGATGAAGATAATTTGATCTATATAAATATTTTCCATTAAAATAACGAAATACATACAATGGCTTAACGCCAGGGACTATAATAGTTATGGCTTTATGGAAAACGTTAACTGAAAAATTTTATTATTCATCATTTATTATAAAATTAAAAAATAAGGCAAAATGTATAGATTCCTTTTGTGTGATAAAGTAATCGGTTGTTAATTATTCATTGTTGAAATCAAAGAATCAAATCTTTAGTTGAAATATATAAAAACCAAAATTAACTATTATTTCTATTAATTACCATTTATTAAATAAAGCTTTCGTATTTATCTTTCGTATTTATGCATTTTCGTATATATCTCGATAAATGTATAAAATTTTGTTCCATTTTCTATGCAAAATCCATACAGAATAGCGTGACAACCGAACAAATAATTTTTAACTGTCTTTAATCGGAGAGCGTATTATCGAGTTAATGAAATAGTGTAATATGACTCATGACTACAAGCTCTGATAAAAACAATAATAATAAACAACAACAGTATAGAAAGATTTTAAAAACTAATAAATTTTAAACCTTTCTATTAAAAAATGGGTGAATATTTTTTGTTAAATAATAAATGATATTGTATTATGATATTATATATATACATATATTTGTTCATCAAGTATATACTTTATTTATAAATAACAAATATTTCAATAAATTCTTACCATTACTTTGATGACTTGTTTGTTTTTGCAAAATTTCCATCATTTCCCTTTTGGGAAATATATTTTGCAATTTTGCATTTGATATTTTTAGTGTAATTTTCTTTAATATATTCTTAACGGTTAGTCAATTTTATTAGCGACCTAAATCAAATAATAGTGTCTGTTTTAATGAAGACAATGGGAATACACTATATAGCTAGTTTATCATTTCGTTCCAATATAATATAGCAAGTACATATAGCAAGTTCAATAACTTTCATCGACGAGTACTTCCTGACACTCCCCCGACGGTCCCTCACCCGGTTGCACAATCCTACCCCCTTCACCTACTCTCAATCTATCTGCACCACGCCCATGTTTTCTGGCTTAGATAAACCTAGACAATTAAGTATTAAGCCTCTCGCTCAAATTTCTCTCCCCTGATTGCCAAAATGAAGTTTCCACATAGCTGTGGAAATCTTCTCCATTCATTCGTAAGAGGTGGTTTTAGGGGGTTCAAATCTCACACTTTGACTTTTGACCTACCGCAAACAAAAAAAAAAGGTGATGAACTTATACAGAAAATTGACCAAATTCCAAGCTAGAAGGGTATGAATTAGCTCTGACTCTGACATTTAAATTTGGTAGGGTAGAAGTTCAACTCATGGTGCTTTCAATCTCAAAAATTATTCACGAATATTTTTGTATAAGTATTAGATCCAGAAAGGCTACTGACGATGGATACTTCGCAATATTTAAAAGAGTCATACAGCCAAATTTTAATTAATTAAAAATAAAAGTTTTGTTGTAAGTACCTACAGATATAAAACTTTCTTATTAAAAAATAGTTTTTTTTCGTTAAAATTGAATTAAAACACCAGAATATAATAAAAAAAAAATATTTTTAAAAACAAAAATAAAATTTTTAAATTAAATTATATTGTACAATTTCTAATTTCTAAGACTTTTTGCAATAATTTAATTAATCACTTTTGTATGGACTGTAAGGTATTTTTCGTCTTTTTTGTTTAATTGATCGGTGATCGGAAAAATAAGTTAAATGTAAGAAAATGATTATTAAAAAGTTATCTAATTTTAGAACTGTAGGAATAAATCTTCCTGAATAAGCCAAAAAAGCAGTTTCGATTCTACATTCTTCATAATAGTCGGCAGACGAATAATCGTGTTTCTAACAAGATGTATTTATAAAAATACTTAAATTGTATATAGGTATGATCTTGTGAATTCTTACATATTCATTATATACTGTATTACATATATGAACTCTTATTTCTATGACTGGATTTAATATAACGTTTAACCAAATACTTCCGAACTATCCTTTAAAGAGTCTATTGATCGTCGAATTGATTGTTAGATACTATGAACAAATTCATTTATTTTAGTAACTCTATTATTAATAGGAATATAACAAAACGAATAAAAATTAAACTTTAATTTAATAACGATTTTAGCTTTATTTATTAATCTCATACACATTAAATAAATATATATTTTGCTTTTATTGCTAATTTTAACAAATTTGTGAAAAAATAAATGATTTACTTTAGCGAGCTCCAGCAGTGATTAATTAACAGGTGCAGAATTACTAATCTTTTAAATGGTCGTTTTCTTATTCCGCATAAAATATTCGATATATATTTTTTTAGACTTTATTGTTTTAGAAGTGGTCCGAATATGTTATTATCATCAGCATTATTTTTTATTATAGCTTAGAAGGAGTTTCAGTTTTCTTAATCATTAATCTTATTCTTTTCTTAAATATTGTTTAGGGCATTATGTCAACGTGTTTAAGGCTTATTCTGATTCTGAAAGATTTAGATCCTAAAGATGGCATATCTCTTGAAATGGATTTAAAAATATGTGTTGAACATAACGTAGCAAGTTTTCATTAAATTGAATATTTTTCTTTCCGCGCCTACGAATTCTTTTGATATCATATTATGGAGGATGCTATCAAGTAAAAGTACATATATATTGATTAACTACTGAACACTTTTTTATAGTCTGCTTAAGGAAAAATGTTTGATCAATTAATAGAACTTTTATTTAAAAAAAATTCGGTATTAATCTCTCCGATAAGTTGAAAAATGTATCTTTTTTAGGCCTGCTTTTCTTGCAAGAATACTTGAAAAAAGTCTGTAACGAAAAGACGATTTACATTGAGTATTACCTTTTTCTTAAAAATAAGTATTACATTGGTCGATTCAGGTATATACTTTTCTCTCTAAATACATATTACTCGTATATACTTATAACCTCGTGTAAATTTATCATATTAAGTAATTTACAATTTGAATGCCTGATAAATATGGTATGCTATAATTAGATAGAATATAAAAGAAACCATTCGGTATTTCCAGTTTAATAAACTTGAAGCCACAGTAAGTTTCATAGTTTTACACAAGAAGTAGTTATTGTAAAATAGTATAACATAATGTATATTCTAATGATATTTGCGTTGAAGCAGTCCAACATTTAATTATACACATATGGTATATAATTAGTCAGAAATTTAGGATTTAGTATTATTTTAAGACCATCCGACTTTTATATTACTACTTCTTAGTTTAGACTAAAGCTCTTTTTCATGTCTATAAACATTTCATAAAAATGATTTTAATATCACTAAATTTGTTGTGCAGTTAACATAAGTATTCGGAGCCCCGAACTATAGTGTTTTAAAATTTATATAATTTATAGAAATTTTAATATTAATTGTATTAAAATTTAAATATTTGTAGGTTTTTTAATCCATTGCATTTTTGGTAATAGGGGCCAACGAAATTCAAGTCTATTTCCTTAGTATTTTATTTCTTTACGTTTTCTTGTGCATTTAGTATTTCAGCCTCTCGAGCCTTAGCTTCTTCACATTCTCGTTGTTTTTGTAGTTGTCTAAATTCTGTTGGAGTCAACATACCCCTTGAAATCGTATCATAACTCACACTAACCCCGTTGCCTATCATTTTTTGGTACAACTTCCAGCACTCACGTTCCTTAAAACTCTTTACATATGGTGGAAAATCATATTCAACAACTTGATTATTTTCTCCTGTATTTCCGTTGTTTTCCTTTCCACTTTGCTCTTTTGCACGTTCTAACTTACGTCTTCCAGTATCATTGACAGTTTTTCCTTTATTGAATGTGGTCATATTATCGGCATAATTAAGTTCATTTATAAATACGGGAACAGGTGGCGCTGTTGGAGGTCGGTTTGCACGTAATCGAGCTGCTAATGGTGCAATAGATCCTCTCCGTATCATTGAATATTCCTTCGTTGATAATTGTATATTATCTGTAAAATGTTCTTGAAATGATACTAAAAACATTTTTCTTTTTCAATAAATTGAATTTTACTTTAAAATTGTGTTAATTACCTGATTTGCCAGTTTTTCTTAATAGCGGAGCACGTCTAAGTGTGTTTTCATTTGATTTTCCACTAGCAGTCTGTAACAAATCATCATCATTTTCCGATTCGCTACCCTCAGAGCTCACTAAGGATACTAAAGTAACTAAATCTGGTGCTGCTACAGATCTTGAACGGGTTAAAAGTTTCTTTCCGCTACTATTATTTTCAGTATCTAATATAAAATCTTTAGTATTGTCTGATTTATCGCAACTAATATTTCTGCAGACTAATTTTCGACGTCGTGATTTCTTCTTATTCGCCGCGAATAGATTATTCTTAGAGTTTTCGTCAAGAGTGCGAACCGGCGCAGACATAGCACGTTGTAGTGGTGGCCGTTGACGTTGTATTGAAAGATATGGTGATGGAGTTAAAGTGTTTTCTAATTCCGCATTTGTTGTTAAAGGAGAAGTAGGACGATTTACTGATTGATTTCGGCTTGATTGAAATTGAGAACGTTTTGAAAAAGCATTATTCTGTATTGCATCTGATGACCCTTTCAATTGATTATTCAAAGCTTTGGTTCCAACAGAGTTTTCTAAGTTTTTTTGCCGTTGAGTTACTGATAGAGTACTTTTCTGGATTTAAATAATTGAATACATTGTTTAATACAATCAAATAATCAAATACAAATAATAAAGTTCATTACCTATTTAATAAGTAATGCAAAATATAAATAATATAATAAATAGATAAAAATATGTGTATATATATAATATAGATTCGAAAATAAACAGAATTGATTTAAAAGGAAAAAAAATTGACAAAAACCATTTATTTTATTTAAAATGGGGACAAGAAAGCCAGTCAAAAAGCTTGTCGAGTGAGTATTTTAAATGATCGTCTGGGATGATCTATGAGAATATCAGTACAAGTCTTTTTGTTGGCTTCTATTAGAATACAAAACATTCTTCTTTTATTTACAAAAACATTTTTCCAAAGAAGGTATTTTCCCATATGTTAATAACCAACCAACCTGTATTCTCGAAAGTCCTGTTTAATTTCGAACACTCTTTATTTATATTAAAAGTTATCCATTTTGACCAGCAATCTTACAGTACTGGATACTTTCGAGGCAATTTTCGAAGACTTTCTAACACATGCATATTAATAGCTCTGCCATTACTAAACAAGTGTTCTTTTTAAAGAGTCAAGAGGTTAGAATTTTTCGCATAAACATAATCCTTTACGAAGTCAATTAAAAAATACATGTGGTCATGGTGAAATTACTCGTTCGAGAAATTTTTCACGCAACAAAGCCTAAACTAAACGTATTGTTTGGCTTGTGGCACTAACATCTATATCTTTTACAAACATATCTTCACACCTACATGCCATATACTGACTTTTCTTGAGTATAATTGTCCTACACCATTGTCGATCTCTTGTTTGGACAAATTCACCAAGAGGACAATAAGCTTCGTTACTGGAAAAGTATTGAAGTAAAAAGTCGTCACCCTTTCTATAAGAAATTTTCATAATTTTAACGCAGACAACAGTTATTAAACGATCCATATTGTAAAATGCCAAACTTTCACATGACATATATATTTTGACATATATCACTGAAACAGTACTTCCAAATCAATACCAAGAAACGGATAACCCTTTATATATGTAGGTATGTATATATTCTTATGTTTTATTTATTCTTTAAAGTTCAATTATGTGTCTCTTTGAATCAACTTACATTAGGCGTCTCTGATGAACTTTCTATATCACTATAATTGGTCTCATATTCGGTTGCAACATTAAAATTCTGTGAGAGTAAAATATTCAGACTAATCTTATTAGCTGTGTGTGTTGTGCGGGAAGATTTCGTTATGCAGGGTTGTTCGTCTTTGGCCGGTAAATATTTATTTTCATGTCTAAAAAAATTATAGTATTATATACATAGATATATGAAATGCAATAAGGAGTAACTTAAAAAGTATATTAAATAGATAAAGTTGAAAAACTTGCTTTAAATCGCAGAATGGAAACGCAGTTATATATTTCAAAATCAATAATTTTAATATATAAACTTAAAAATTTAAAGCTTTAATGTTAATTATTAATTACATCATTTAATAAAATAATCAAGGCAGTGAAAATTTCTTTTAGTTTAAATATATTAGATAAAATTTTTCAAGATAAATTTATGTTTCAGAACCAACATTAAACCTACGTACATTTAATTTACCGTGTGCGAGTTCGTTAAATTGATGGTAAATTGAGGGAAATGGAAAATTATGTCGGTATGGCAGGGAATGTTGGTATTTACCAGAATTTTGAGTAGGGCAAATTAGATAAAAATTAGGTAAATTAGATATTAACATTGTGAAAATTTTATAAGATGTTTTATAAATAAATAAATAAATTTGAAAACTTTAAACCAAAAATAATAAATAAGTGCAATAAACAAATAAATAAATATTTAGGAAATTTCAATTCACTTTAACTCAATTTACCCGAATTCGCACATGGCCTTAGTCTTCTCTCTTGAAGATTAGTTATAAGTACTTATATTTCAAAACTGCTTAAAGACATCACAATATTATATTGCAAGCAAATGCCAAGTTAATAATAATTAATAATTTTTATTATACGGACCTTTATTTAAAAAAAAGGGGCTAGAAAGAATACTCTGTAAATTTATGGTTTGAATATTAAATATTCTTGTCATGAAGAAGAAGCAGCAGTCGGAGAGAAAAACATTAATGGAGTAACAACAATGATAAATAATTACTCATAAGTCAATACAAGCTTTGAGCTATAGCTGGACGGTCAGTCCGTTTTGAACATGAGAATCTAATCGTAAAAGCAGTCTTCTCGTAAAAGTACCATTTAATTGATCACAAATGAGTACAAATATTTTCTAGAGGACACCACCTCCCATAACAAATTTTTGCGGCAAAAAACTTCATAATATGTATATATAAAAAGTATTATGTTTTCCTCACTCTCTCTAATGGTTCCTAATGTCTACCGGAGTGTAATTTTGGAAACTGTGACATGCATGGCACTAACTATAGTGTTTGAGCACACTTAATTTATTATATGTTATATATGTCAAGCTTATTGAAAAAAAAAAATTAAATTATTGGAAAAAGTACTATCTCCTTGATATTTTCCTATTTGCATGAAGCATAGAACTTAGTTACGTGTATTTTTGTCAGGTAAAAGTTCAATGAACGAGTGCTTATTGAATGAGGTTAGTAAGACTAAATTTAGGATTGCAAAATAATTATTACAAATCGACTGAAATTAACTACTTTCATTTGTTTATAAAATATTTTCCATCACGGTAACAAAAATAAATGCAATCATGTCGTGTGTGCACGTCATGCAATCGAAATGGATAGACGAATTCATATATATTTCATATTAAGTGTGAAAAATATTTGTATTCAGTTTTTTTTCTATTATTCAGGACAAAATTTAAATTACATAAAATGTTATTGGGTGGCAGTACTTGATTTCCTAAAAAAGGATATTAAAAACCGCATATGAAGCAAATGAGTCGATACAGGTAAGTGATGCAAGTTATTACTTAGCTTCATCCTGGACTCGAACCAAAAGTGATATCGTGGTATACTGATGGTTCGAAAACCAAAGAAGGAGTTGGTGCTGGAATATTTGGTCCAAACACCAGAATCTCGCTCGCGCTGGGTCACTGTTTTCCAAGCAGGGGTTGAAAGGCGCCCGGATCTGTATTTATTCAGATAGTCAAGCAACAATCAAAGCGTTATGCTTCTGGAAGTTTTTCTCAAAACTTCTAGCAGACTGCAATGACACACTGCAGCAGCTGGCAAGCAATAATAAAGTGACACTGTACTGGGTGCCTGGTCACACAGGAATTAATGGTAATGAACCTGCCGATAGTCTTGCACGGGCAGGATCCGCCACTCTAATCTGTGGCTAAAGAGCTGGTTCTCCCCTATAGTTATAATAAGATATCCTCCTTTAGCAGAACAGAGTTGAGGTTGCTAGTGGGATATGTAACGGGTCACCATGGGTTACTTTACCACCTCAACAAAATGGGCCTATCCGAAGAAATAGATTGTATCCTCTGCTTGGAGGTAGAGGAGACAACCAGCCACATTCTATGTGACTGCCCAGCTTTGATCTGGGCCAGGAGGAGATCACTGGGTCGGGAATTGCTAGCAGCTTCCGACATTAGGAGGTCCTCAACAACCGACATTTTGGCGTTCATTCGAAAGGCGGAATGTCTTTTGTTCAGTTAGGGTCTGTTGTAGCACAAAAGATCAATCATGGTCGCGGTGCTGTGCTCAAATGGGAGTTTGTACCCTGTTCTTTCTTATTCTTATTCTTACTTAACTTCATTATTGTGAAATAGTAAGGGAAATCACATACATATATACAGTATAAACAAGAAACCTTGTGGAAAGGAAACTCAAAAATAGTACGATTTTCTCAATTAATGATAGAATATGCACGGTTAAACCGAAAGGCAAATTTCAAACACCAAATCTGTATTAGCACCAATTAAGGATATGCAAGACGAAGATTAATCCTCTACGAATGTTGTTCGTATATTAATGCAAAAAGGAGGCTACAATAACAAAATTTGTAGAGACGATTTTATTAATACACTGCTATCAAACACTTTTTTGCCCATATATCATATTACAATAGGCCCCGTGCGTCCAAATAAGTATTTCAACTACTCTGCTTGCCATATTAACATCACAGCCAAGTGATCAACTTTAGATCAGTAAGTAAGTCATATTTTAATAGCATCTTATTCAACATAAATTAATATGAGAAGAAGTATCAGAATTATTACCAATATTTTGTACGAACAGACGTCTATCGGTGATTTGCAATACTAAAAACAACAACTGCTTTTGATGTTTTCTTAACCTGCTGCAAATTGACGTTGTTATAGAAAGGGACAGTAAAGTCAGTATTGCTACGTATTACTAAACAACAAAGCCATTAGATATAGTTCTGCTGCAGTTGGTTCAGACTACTTGATATCGCTTATACATCATCGAAAAATGATCAAAATAATGATCGAAAATAATGGCACAAAGGTTTGTAAGCAAAGCATAATTTTTTCCACATCTATATAGACGGGTCTAAGACATGATCTAAACTAGGTTAAAATGAGTCGTACAAAGCGGCGAACATGCTTATTGTGAGGAAACAACTAACTGGAAATAAATTTTCTTGTATAAAGCCAAGCAACCATAACAGCAATATCTTCCAAATAGACAATAGACAGATTGATTCATGGGTATGTATGTAGATCAGGTTCTTGATCATAAAGCGTATAGAGAAATTAAGTAGTTGATAATATTGCTAAGATTGGGGTTAACTTTGCAGAGAATAAAATAAACGAGGCAGTTAGGCCTCTGCGAATTAAATATAGAAAACTAGACAAACTTATGATGAAAAAGGCGAATGATTTGTGACACATCGTAGGTACCATTATATAGCCGATATCACATGCTAATATTCGATGAAAAATACATTAAAATGATAAAATATCAACAGCAGTCACGATTTTGGGAAATGTAGGAAACTGGGCGTCAAGGGAGCATTTCAATTCTGGTATCACTAAGAACTTAACATGTCTTAGTATGATTACCTAACTCTGTTTTAGCTCTCATTTATTTTGTGTCTATATTTACGTAAATCAGTTGTAATATAATAGCTTAAATACCCTAGAATCTACGGATACTGGCAAAACTGGGGATAACTAAGGACAACTGTCTCCACCTTTCGCCATAACTTTCGGAGTGAACCAGAGGAATGTTATATTTTCTGCTATCCTTAATATGTTGCTGTATTGTGTTATAAAAAGATAAGAAGGATAATGGAGCCATCGTGAGCAAGATACATTATCTAAAAGATGCATTTTTAAAAATAGATGACTTAACAATATATATAGGTCTACCAATGAGAACAAAACATTTTTCAGTAATGCTAAAATGGATAAGTAAATTAAATATAGTATAATATGCCGTAAAATTTTTTAACATGTTCTATAGCGTAAGTAATTCATCCCTCATAATTAAAGTCACTTAATATTATTATATAATATTATATAAACCATTAAAGTCAACTCATATTCGTCACACCTAACAAGGTAAGAATAAATAAATATTATTATGAAAACAAAAGAAAAATTTGTTCTATTAAATTTATATAATAATTATAATATAATTAATCGATATTACGATTATAAAAGTTTATTTTTCTATGTAAAAAATTAAGACTTGATTCTACTAATACAGAGGGATAGAAAGGCGGATAGACCAACGGATTTAAATACCCATTGTTCGTACATATATTACAAAATCTGTGATGTTTCCAAAGAAGGATAAACATTTTGTTAATATTTGCAAAGGATTTTCCCTTCTCCAACGAAGGATACACATTTTGTCAATATTTGTAAAGGGTTCTCCCATTAAGCATAAAAATTAAACCAGTGGTATAATCATAAAAGTGGAATAAAATTTATTTTTATTGTAGAATATCAATATTAAACAATGACAAGAGCTAAATAATAAGTCAAAAGGTCTTATCTTTAGAAACGAATACTAGTTGGGGTTCGCATCAACGACAAAGGACGAATTGGTTTAAAAAATATTGTCTGTTATTTAAAAACTTACTCTTTTATGGGCACATGTAGCAACTTGGAATTTTTTTTCGAATCCAAGAATAATTTTTCTTCTATGGGCTTAAACAAAAATTGTGACTGCCATTCATCGAAACTTTTGGTTAAATTTTTTTTCGCACTTTTATTACTGGACTGGTCCTGATTTTGTGATAAATCAACCGAAGTGCATCTGGAAATTTTGGAATTTGGTTCTTTTGACTTTGAGTTTCGTTTCTTATTAAAGTCTTGATCGATAGATATGGTCTTCTGTAATTTCACCGTCGAAGTTTTTTGTCTTCTGCCAGGAATCATAAGTTTTTGCTTTAAACTCTCATAGGAACGGCCAACTGATAATCCTCTCGTCAGATAACGTCCATTTAACTGTAAATTCCTATTACTGGACTCTATGAAGGAATGTTGTTTCTGAACAAAATGTTGAGCAGAATTATAGATCTGACTAGAAGACGTCTGCACTTGACGACGATTACTAAACGACAAAGCCATTCAAATAATTTTCACGTACTCGAAACTAACGCGGATTAATCCGTATAGTATATTTTTTTCAGAAATTATTTTAATACTTATCGTCTACGTATATAAAACAAATCAAAGTCAAAACATTATCAAAAACATATTTAGATAATTTATGCCGTACCCGTAAGCCAAGAAACTATTAAAACGTGTGTAGCACTTAGTACGATTTGAATGTATATATGTATGCGTGTTTGCAAAAGTATGTATGTGTTAATATATACAAAAGTCAATTAAATGTTATAATGCAAATACAATAAAAGTTTTGCACTCGAATTGATTGACTGACGAACTCATTGAGTGAAGTCAAAGCGACTGACAAAACAAGATGATTTCGACGGCCGTAATCCAAATCGTTCACCAGGTTCAGTAGTTTCGAGTAGACTGTTTTGTGAATGAAAAGATTTTTCGAAGTCTACGCTTCTAATATGGTAAGGGAATATTTGCGGGCATATCCTTGCCAACGATTTCTGAAATTGTTTATAAAACAATTTTCGGTTCATTGGCTGATTCGATATTTTTTTTGTGCTCCACTTTCATGTTTACAAATAATTTCCATTGACGTTTATTTCTTTTATACTCTCCTCTCTTCGTTCCTTATATAAAATAAACGCAATCAAGTTAGAACGGCAACTTATATTACACCACCCACATACTAAATTGGCAATAAACTTTTACTTCGGGTACGGATGAACCATTCGTAAAAACTTTTGTTTTCATTTTGGTTTACTCTCTCCACGTGCTCGGTATTTTCAAGCATTTCCAACTCTACATATAGAACTACCTAGTACTAACTACTAGTATCTATATATATGCAATATGTGTATCTCGTAACAATCATATTTTAATAAAAATACGAGTATTTGTATTTGTATAAAATAATTTGTAAATAATATAAAAGCCGGTTAACCTAAACAATCTGGGTTGTAAATCAAGTATTCATATCCTTACACACCTTCCAATACCATTTCACTTCAACCCCACCGAAACTAACTTGAGCAAAGTGTTAAGTGGTGAATGCTATCGTATCGTATTGTAATGAGCGAAGAAGTATTTGCTAGCAATCATAAAATATATCAATTGGAGGCGGTATGACTCTTACTTGACTTCCTTATATACTCATATATTTATATATTAAATAAAAATGTGGAATCGGTAAGACAAGTAGTAGAAAATTGAAAAAATTATATGATTAAATAACGAAACTAATCAAGGAATCTATAGTAATATATAGCTATATGAAACTAAAGTGGAGTCTTTATAAGCGTTACAAAAATTTTCAAGTAGATATCTATAACCATAGATATCTATCATATAATCATAGATATTTAAGACTACATATATATTAAATATATGCAAATATCAATCTCTATTTAAAATGACCAGCATTTTTAATATCTCTAATATATATATTCTTCTATTGTGTCAAAGTAGACAACTTCCTATCAGTATTAAGCGCCGTCACCTTATATACACCAGCTATTGGAGTAAGCCATTAATTAGTACTGTTACAAATTTACAATATTAGTAATATTCTAAACTTCTATTGCAGTTTTCTAGTGAAGTAAACACTAATGTAACGGTCTCTTACGACATCTTTGGAGAGGTTGCATAACAAACCCGTGAGTTGAATTTAATACTGTTAATTACAAAAACAATATTTTTTTGAACAGAAAGAACCTTCTAAATTTTACAGAAATTAGAATATATCTCTTCTATTTCTTATATAATTATTTCACTAAATAAAAAATTTTTATTTAGATATCGCGTGTCTGGAATATTGTTTAAATTTAAGAATTTATGATATATTTTTGGACCGGCAGGATATATAACTGAAAAACCTATCACTATTTACCCAAAATTACTTCTTATTATCTTAAAAGAGTTTGTTTCAAGCAATTTTCACATAACTAAAATCATCTATAGGATATATCTGTTTCATTCCTTGTTTTCATTCCAGATATTGCGATATCAAAGATGCACTTAAACATCCGACAGAATTTTGTAGATTTTGATGACTTGTGGAGTCAGACCGATAGCTCCGAGCTAGCAGGAGATAAGGAAGGCACTAAATATCAAGTACACGCCAATGCAGTCGATGTTTGGGTACCGCATGAATTAACGCAAAGGAATATGATGAACCAAATTATAATCAATGAAATGCAAACAAATTAAACCATTTCACTAAACTGGTTAAAATTGATTAAATACGATAATACAGAAAACAACAATGATCATCAAAGGCCAGTGACCTTTCATAAACGCATAAAAAGCCTGGATTGACGACAAACAAAGTTAAGTTGAGTATTTGGTGGGATTAGAAGGAAATTGTCTTTGAAAATGGTAAATTCGATTCTCTTCTGCTTGCAGTTCGACCTCAAGCTTGAAACAATTAAGGAAGCGAAAACAAAATTGACAATGCCAGACTCGAAACAAATTAAGCGAACTAGATTAGGAAGTTTTGATATATCCCACAGTGTGGTTCGAACATTGCACCATCTAACTATCGTTTGTTAAGCTCTATGAAAAACTTAGTTAATGGTAGTTTTTCGTTGATAAATCATAAAAGTTCTATAGCGAAGGAATTATTCGGATAGCTTTAAACCGAAAAATGACAAAAGATCATAAATAATAATGGCAAATTAAAAATTATTATAAATTCATTAAAATAAATTTTTAATAAGAAAATTATTGTTCAAAAATATACCAAAAACCCAATATTCTGTAATTATAGAGAAAATACGGGATACTCTGACTATAGACTATAGAGTGACTATAGAGTATAGAAAAAATATTATATACTGCAGTTTTTCTTTTACTTTTTAAACCGTTACAAAAATACTTAAGTGTTGTGTAAGATATTAAAACATGCAAGAATCCAACGCACTTCACAGGGGAATTTGATGTTACCCAGAAATTGTATAGGCTTTTTTGTTCTGGCAGAATAAAAAATTGGATTGATAAATGATGTGTTAATCTTTCATGTTCATAAGAGATATTTTCTTGTCTAAAGAAATACATGGCAAATTCCAACACTACTATATAGGAGTATTATCATCATAACAGCAAAAGACATCACAATCGTTTTGCTTTGCTACTCTCTTATTCTTTACTGACCTATCGTAGTCACTTATATTCTCTATATTTGAACAATTAGTTTTGCAATATTCTACTTCAGAGTACCAATTATCTTCAATTATAACATTTGTTATCTTTAATAACAAATGTTATTATATATAGACTTTCTAGGTCTATACGACGCATATACCAATACTACTATACAGGAGTATCGTCATCATAACACCAGAAGACAAAACAATCCTTTTACTTTACTACTCTATACTAAAAATTTACTGACCTATTGTAGTCACTTATATTCTCTATATTTGAACAATTAGTTTTGCAATATTCTACTTCAGAGTACCAATTATCTTCAATTATAACATTTGTTATCTTTAATAACAAATGTTATTATATATAGACTTCCTATGTCTATACGTGGCATATACCAATACTACTATACAGGAGTATCGTCATCATAACACCAGAAGACAAAACAATCCTTTTACTTTACTACTCTATACTAAAAATTTACTGACCTATTGTAGTCACTTATATTCTCTATATTTGAACAATTAACTTTGCAACATTCTACTTCTGAGTACCAATTATCTTCAATTACATATGTTCTTATGTATAGACGCAGGAATATTATTAAAAAACATATGTATCCATATGTATCCTGTCAGAATTAGTAGATTAAGTAAATAAAGTAACCCGTAGAGCTGGGCTCATTAAAAGTCAACAATAAATTCATAATTAATTACTGCATGTCGTGTAAGTTCGGAGTCCTTGAACTTCAACTCTGAGCAAAGCAAAAGAGCATAACAATTTGTTTTAATGAAACTAAAATCAAGTTTTGATCCTTTCCATACACGCACAGCTTTCCTTCTCATAACAGAATTCAGTCAATCCTTCAAGAATTTTGTATATAAAAATGAAAATTGGAACAACATAAGTACGGGTATTTATTTTTATTTAAGCTGTTAAATATATTATTTAAATATTATATACATTTCAGTTTTTTCAAAAAGGATTAGATATTTGATATATCATATTCTGCAAAGGATTTAATTTGAAAAATTTATAAGAAATAGAAAAAAGGAAAAGACAAATTTGGCAGTTGGACTTATTGAATTTGGCAGAGACATGCGAACTTCGTGCTTGGTAGCAATCCTAAAAAATGGAGAACATAAAAAAATTAATAAAAAAAAGTTTAGTAATAGAACATTGTAAACAAAAAAAAACCAAGACATGTCAGCTTCAAGGACGCGTTAACCGCAGCAAATGCTCAAAAATCAAATTATTCATTTCAAGTCGAAATTGTCACGTTATAATTTCGATTTACTTCTATTGAAACTAATAAACCATTTTTATATCCTGCAATCAATCGAAATAACATAAGTATTTGCAATATTCGCAAATTTGCCAATTCATATCGGCCTACATTTCTGTATAATGGCAAATTTAAATATTCAAAAAGAAATAACTTCTGTAAAGAGATGGGTGAGACCGAGTCCTACTATACACTGATAACTTCATTAGGCACCAATATTTAATTATGTAAAAAATCATTATTATTATTATTATTGGCATGTTCTATTCTTACATAAAATAAAATGAAATAAGAACTTAACCTAACTATAAAATTCTCTACAAATGTCATGTATCTTAGTTCAGTGAAGAATTTGACACTTTTATACTATGTTCAAACACTTCTTATTTTACATATATTTTAGCTAGTTTCTATAGCTTTTCTAATTTCTCTGTTCAACAGTCTATTTTATCATACCGACTAAACTCCACTACTATTTCCATAGAATCGTTTACTTAGCCGGAAAGCTATTGTAGCACTATGCGATTTAGATTGGCTTCATCAGAAAAGTTAATGATTTTGCCATAGATCAATAACTGCCCAAGATTAATTTTCTTTTATTGGTAACAATGATGGATGCTTCTTTCTGAAATTACTGACAATCGTTATTAGTTCTGCTTGCTACAGATAAGGTAGGATTAACTCATCCGTTTCATTAACCACTATAGCCAGGTCAACCGGATAAGCAAAGACTTCATATCGCTTCAAATCCGTGAAGAACTGAATTTAAGTGTCTATGACATGATTTTATTTTTCTACTTCCTTACATATATCTTACCCAGTTAGAATAATATGTTAACTGATTAAACTTTGTTGGTGTGTTTGGCATATTAAATTGCTTTAAAGGAAATGCTTAAGTGTCGTCTGTAAAACAAATAATCAAACATAATAATAATAAAATGTTATTGTAGAACATATCTGTTCTAGAGTATCAATGTAAAAAGATTTTATTTTAAGCGTATGTTATATATTTATTTTTTATATATTTTTAATCGGAATGTGTTCTAACGGTTTTTTTTTATTGGAATTATGTGTCAATTATAACGTTGATATTATTTGAGAAGGGAACCTCTTCCTGTGCAGTTCATGTTCCTGCTTATTATTAAGTAATTTCATCATTATCAACAAAAATAACTTCATTATTTTTAAGAGTAGTTTTCATATCACATAATATCTGCTAATGAAGAATCCGTATCTTTTATGAATATAGAATTATTTTTAAAACTCTAAGGAGCACTTAAACTCACTATAAAATATTTTCCTTTTTCTTATTTATTATTTCGAACTTTTTTATATATCAACAGTAAGAAAACATTTATTTATTACATTCTGTTATCAAAACTATGATACCACTACGATACCATTGCATGTCATAGGAAAATCTAGCCATACTTAAAAGCATCATTGGTTGTTTTTTAATGTAAGTGTGGAGAATCAATATAATTGTGTGGTGGAATTTTTATAACTGTCACAAAGCATCCAAAAGTATCAACAAAGAATTAATAAATAAAAAAAAAATTAATTTATTTGTGAAGAATACATGTATATATATACTTTATCATATTTATTTTAAAATGATAATGACATACTTTCCTCAACGCTGTTTAAAGCATCAATAAAGCATAGATGCTATTGTGATTCTTTTGGCATCGATGCCAAACTGCTGGGATGTTATAGAAATCTGTTCATTTTTTACCATGTTTCACAATGCAACTTATATACCAAGCCGCATTAGGCTGCGGTTACATTGCATGCGAATAATGTCTGATTTGCTTGTTTTGAAAACAAAATGAATGGTAATGGTAATGGTGTGTTTGGGGATTTCGAGTTAGGCTAAGGGCCTTATGCACTGTGACCAGTTTGATGTATTGTGCACCCCTTTGTATTTAGATATTTAGTATCTCGAGGAATCGAACCAGCTCCTTCAGAGGGAGTTTTCGAAGGTCTTCATCTTTTAGTTGGTATGCACATAAAGTTTTGTTTCTTTAGTGGCCTAGTGCATCATAGTTGGTGATCCATAGACTCTTCCTCATTATAGCAGAATCTGCAAATATTGGTATCGGATATACCTATTTTGTGTAGGTGTTTGTTACATACGGCGTACCCTATTACTGCACCAGAGAGTGACTTTAGACTCTTCTTGTTTAGGTTGAGAGCGGTGTTTACTCTTTTGACATCAAAATTTAAGAATTCTTTGAAATGATATAGGCCGTCTATTCCATTCCAATATTCATTGATATTTTGTTGGTTCCATTTCTTGCTCTCCTGTTTTATATTCGTTTTATTGAAGCCAATGTAAGGAGTTGGACCAATGAATGGTTCTTCTGCCCCTTATTTGGCATAAAGGTCCGCCTTTTCGTTGTCTTCGTGTCCTTCATGTCCGGGTACCAAAATCAGAGAGACCTGGTTGTGGGTGGCCAGTTGGTTGAATGCATTGTAACACTCCATAAGAACTCTATAAAACAAAATGACGAGTAAAGATGTAATATATTTTGAGGAAAATTCGTTGTCAAGTTATTTATTAATTTGAAATAAGAAAATATGAATTTGGTTGCATGATTTTTATTCTACAAAGTATAAAAATGGAAAGTTTATCTATACCTCAAACAATGAAATTAGCAAATCACAATCCATTTCCTAAAAGTAGTATATTTTTTCAAATTTATTTCCATTTATTAACTTAAAATTACGTGAAAACCATACACACCTCCAAATTTCACTATTTACACCTTGAATTTCAAATAAAATATTTTGTTTAATCAAATATTCGTATGAGAAAGACAAGACGTCGCGCGAATATTTCTCCACAACTGTAAGCACTTACATATATTTACATGCATTTGATTTGTTCGTACGAATATGCAAGACAAAATTCGCATGCAATGTAACAGCAGCCTTACTTGTTATTTTATGGTAAAGCAAAAATATATGGCAAGACGTAATCAATCTTCATGTGACATTATAATGGACTGACAGACGATAATACCTAATTTATGGCTCGTGGAGACATTTGGTCATAACATATATAATCTTATGACATGTACACGTTAAATAAATATTTTTAATTTTTAGTACTATTTTTTAAACATGCAATAATCTTATTCTACTGTTCCAACCTTAATATATTTTTAATTTTCTCGAATATCAGCTATTTTGAAAACACATTTATATATATTTTACTTTGTTCTGCACTTGACAGCTAAATTTTTATCTTTTCAGCGATTTTACTACTTTTTTAACAAATTACCAAATTAGCGTTTAATATTTTACTCTGCAACCCTCTATCGAATTAAGTAAAAGCCGAATGCAACGTACCGTCGTGACACGTCAAACAGTCGCTTTCACATTTGTTTTTGATTAGACGTGTTGGTGGTCTTCAGTTGAAGTTGGAGTTTCTGCAATAAAATTCAATAAGAAGTTTTTAATAAATTATAAATAAAATGTCGCGTGTTTTGTTCACTGTTTTGCTGATCTCATTATGGACTGCCAATGGGCTAGCTGCTACATGCACCAAACCTAAAGTTACTGTTAATGCTTTCAGTACACAGGATGCGACAATCCTTACTACTTTGGCACACGTTGGAGAGTTCACTTTGACTTGTGGAAATGGTGAACAGCCAGCATTATTCGCTGAATTCCCTTGTGGAGCTTTAGTCCCAGTAGCTCGTATTGGCGATAATAAATACCAGGTGCGTTATATATCTTATGAATTTTGTCAGGAACTTCTTTAATCCATTCTTTAATTGATGCTATAGGTGAGCTGGACAGAAGAAATCAAAAAGGGTAGCAGTGGAAACGTTGTTGTACGTCTATTTGATGAAGATGGTTACACCGACATTCGAAAAGCACAACGTGACGGCGAAAGTATCAATGCAATCAAATCCTTAATTGATATTTCAGTTCCGACTAAAGGTGCCTACAAAGGACCCTGGGTTAAAGCTGAATTGTTAGCTGCTGTTGTTGTTAGTGCAGTAGCTTATTTTGCTTTTACAACAAAAAGCAAAGTGCAATTGTAAATATTATTATGTGATATAAATATGCATTTCTGAGAAAGATCTGTAAACAACATCCTCTGAATGAAATTCATTCATTAATTCATACAGTCATAAGCCTTGATATCAATAAAGAAACATTGTTTGTACTGAAAAATATGATTTTCATTCAATAAATGAATGCAATTGGAAAAAAGTTTGGAGTTTTCAAGGAAATTATTCTCGAAATAAAAGTTAGAAACTAAAAGTATTCTACAAAAATTAAATAAATTTTTCAGTTCTACATATATTTCAGAATTTTATATATATTTATACTTCTATTTACATGTTCTTATTTTTTATTTTATTCTTTAAGCTCTACAGTTTAAATATCAACAAATTTATTTGCCATTAAGACCAGATTCCTCGTCGGACGAAATATCAATCATGCTTTCCACACGTGATGGAGACATAACATACACAAAGTGTTCAGTTGCACCTTCATTTACTGGATTTTGTATGCAACCTCCTTCGTTCGGAGGTGGTGGAGTATCAATGCTACAGTATTTAGAATTGCCATTCATACCATCGTCTGGCGCAATAGAACCATTGCATTCAATTGCGTTCTCCAGTTCCAACTCAATATCACTGACAATGCGCATACAACGCATTTTAGCTAACGATTGAAACTTCGTTGGCATGGAGCGTACTGTTTTTGCTAAACTAAGGAAAAATAATGTATTGGCATCCAAATCGCGATTCGCTTGTAATATTGCAGATATGTCAATATCGCTTCTATCATTTAATTTTCGTACTTTGGGTTGAGGCGGTTGTACGTTTGGTGTTGTAGCAGAAAAGCTGAGATTAATGGCTGCAGTTTGAGGAGACGGTTGTACACGACGTATTTTGTTGCTCGACGGTGCTTGCGCTGACTTAGTTGAAGCAGGTGATGATATAACCGGTACTGATGAAACCGTATTTTGGAACAAATTAAGGTTGGAATGGGAGCCCAGCTCCTTTTTAAAGGTATCAGCTGATGCAAATAATTGAGGCTCAATAATGAGGCAACCAACACTATTCGAAGTACTGCTAGCCGTTATTGGTAATGCAGATTTGATAATGTTTGGTAATTGAGGTTGGGGAAATATTTGTGTTGGCATAGTTGTTGCTAGCGTAGGAAGTGTGGGCTGACTTAATACTGATTTGCACAACTGTGGTGGCAATGGTACATGAGGCAATGATGGTACCGGCAACAATATTGTACCAGACGCAGTGTTATTTATTGAAGCTGTAGTTAAAGATCCAAAACTGCTTATCGATGAATAAGTTGAAATCCCCGTAGATGGTGTGAGAGAACTTACAGCTGGTGGTATTATAGCTATTGTTTGAGTAGTTGTAGGTGCGTTTTGAATAGGTGCAGTGGTAACTGTAGTTGATATTCTGCTTATATCATCCTCTAAATTTGTTGATGCTTTTGTTAATACTTGATAACCTAGATCGCATTCATTATCTTCCTCTTCGCTTTTTGTCTTTACATTATTGTTCGGATTTCTACATAAAACAAGAATAAATTAAAACCAGTTAATAATTCAGATAAAGAGATCATACCTGCCTGGACCTTGATAAGGTCTAAGAAAAACCATATGTTCTGCATGAGCCCAAAATTGATATTTTTTAGATGTTTTGGTTCCTGTACGAAATGAACGTAAATACTTGGTGTAACTGTCCCGTAGATTTTTCCATTTTCGTTTCGCCGCATCTTAAAAATAATAATAATATATTTCAATTAAAAAATATATTAATTTATAACAATTAAATTATGTAAATTTTCAACTCATATTTCAATCATATTTAACAAATCAGATTAAATAAAATTTAAATTAAATTGTTATATACAGTTCTTGTTTTAATTGAAAATACTATATCAATGTGGTATATATATTCTTACATTTATGGTATATATATTTCTACATATAAAAAGACGAATTGTTCTCAAAATATTATGTTATTCCAATAATTTTACGTTTCGTGAGAAACAATCGACAAGTACAAATACTGAATTTATAAGCTCATATAAAAAAAGGTGTTTAACAATCAGCTGGTAATGTGAAGGAACTGCCCTAATGTCCTAATTAACACATATCTTGGAATATGGGTACCATTAAATAGCTATTTTAAACATGGTGTGCATTAACAGATTAAAAATGGTACCGTAGTCTGTATAATTAGAATATGGTTGTTGTCGTCTGTTACTTTTATATACATTTTAAATCTGTGTAATCAGACCCCCTTCACTACTGTGTGTCCAAGCACCAACAACAGTCTTATATTCGTAGCATGACTTAAGTGAATATATCATAAAATACTTCACTCCATCTGTTTCTTGATATCGTGAGTACTAGGTATAGGATGGCGCTTAAAACCTCTATATGGATAATACGAAGCAGGCGAAGTTTCTTATATAAAAGAAAACTAACCGTTTTTCAAATTTTTTTTAATGATTATTTTACGATAATCACTGAATTTTTACATGAATCATAACCGCCGCTCCTAATGTATGGGAAGAAAAATTCTCAGTTTTTCTTCATCCACCGATAAATCACATGTACATATATCTTTCCATATATCTTTCTTTAAATGTTAAATTTCTACGATACTTTGTTGTATTAAATCGATTTAGCCCTATGGATACAACTGTTTAATATTATAGTAATATCAAACAACTAGTTTCTTCCTGTATTAATGGAGGCGTTAGACTAATCGTTGATGCCGGCGAGACCGACCATCTGACACCTCTTTAATTTCTTAGAGTTAGAAAGCAGACATTACATACGCTGCAAAAATAAATATATATAGTTTGGTAAAAAATTATCATAAATTTAATAAAAAAAATTCTTGAGGAGACGGTTGTACATGACGTATTTTGTCCCTTTGTATTTGGAGAATCCATAACTTTAAACTTTTATTGCAACTGAAAATCGCAGTATATTATGTATTATAAAATCGCATTATAGATCAAAGACTGCTTTCTGAGAAAACTTTGTTCAATGCCAGGTTAAATCATAGAAAATTAAAGCATAGAACTCATTTTTAAACAATATAACACGAAAATATATGTAAGTAGTCTGTGTTATGTTATGTTCCAGATATCACAAAATCTACAGGTGTCAGAAAGTTTCTATTACATATTTAAAATGTTATAGTTAACGAAAATATAACCAGATCTCGCAAATAAAGATCAATTGTGTAGAATATATTCGTATATATCAAGGACAATTTAACAATCGTAACTTCAGTCTCAAAATTGACTTAGTTATACATTAAGTTAGCACAATTGATGCCTTAAGTTATTTTACATTTTATTTTATTTTTTAAACTATTCCAAAACTTCTCTTACGCTTTGAAAAACCTTCTTTGGAATACCACGAACTATTAATACTTATTTTTAATGTACTGTAATGTTTTGTATAACTGATATATATGTAAATAACATAGATGATACTCCAATCAATATACCCTAACTTAAAAAAGCATAGTTGCTTCTAATATTGTATTTTTGTTTATATTATCATTGCTTCCAATATGTATTTTGCTTAGCTGGTATTCTTCTTAAACCACAAGTGTTTATGCTTTTGGAATGTTTATGTCTAATAAGCATAATTATTGGAAGCAACGCTAAGTTTTTCAATTGTGACATATTAAAACCCTTTTCAGTCTAAAATAACGATTCAAATAATGAACACGCGTTTTTGTTTTTATTTAAGATATACAAAAAACCGTTATTTGCAATCAATCATATATAAGCTACGAAAATCATAGAGCCGAGGTCAAAGTGGTAAAACTCGCTGTGGCGATGACAGTCTACTGATCAGTGGGCAGCGGTCACGAAAAATTGATAATCTCTTTGAACCAAATATATAGAAAATGCAAATGTAACAATATTAAGACTTTGTACTATAATAACCTACGAACTAAGAAGCCTGACGATCATCACAAACATAGATGTGTGAAATATAATATCTTTTATTAACCGTACAGGTTGGTGATTGGTTGTAGGTTAACTAAATAGCGCCAATGCACTCCGTAATCACTACAGTTTTCACTACTTGCAGAAAATGGTATGATCAGCCAACAATTATCACAAAAACTTTATTCCAAAGAATAAGTATGTGTATAAATTTTCGATAGACTGTTTTAAAGGAAGAGAAGGTTCTAAAATAACAAAAATTTGCATTGCGTATTACTTGAACGGTCCCTAATAAAATTAAAACAAATAAGTCTTTACTGAAAATTTATATAAAAAAAATGTATAATTTTATGTCCATATATTATTATATTATATTATTATTATAATATTACTTATTATGACTGCGTGCGAGTTCGAGAAAATTGAGGTAAACTAAATTGAAATTTTCTAGGGATTTTTTGCACTGCACTTATATAAATATTTATTTATTGAACTTATTTATTATTTTCGTTTAAAAGTTTTCAAATTTATTTATTTAACATCTTATAAAATTTTCACAATAGTAACACCTTATTTACCTAATTTTTATCTAATTTACTCTACTCGAAATTCTGATAAATACTAACATTCGCTGCCATACCGACATAATTTACTATTTCCCTCAATTTACCATCCTTTTATTTGAACTCACATACGGCCTATATTATGGACGTTTGCGAGTTAGGCTAACTTGATGCTTAACCAAATGGGAGATTTTTTGGGATTTTTTGCACTGCACACATTTTGCCATTTATCAATATGTATCGACACATCACGAAATTATCGGCACAACTTAGAATTTCACTCATTTAGAACGCAACTTAGCCTAACTCGTATACGTCCTATATTATTACTTATTATATTATATTATTACTTATTATGTTATTATATTACTATAAAATAATAATAAAATTATGTGTTGCTCATACTTTTTTATTAAATATTTTTCTGTTTTTGTTTTTGAAAATCAAGTGAAACTTTATGAATTTATTTTTATATTCTTTTCTATTATATTAAATATATAACAAAAATGCATTTATAATCTATAGTGGGCCTAATATTTTCTTTAATAACTCTACTAATAACGTATTGCATTATAATTAGTATGTGTCAATTCCTTGATCGTCAATTCCTTGAAAATCGCATATGTGAAAAAAGTGGTCACAAATTTAAATGTTACGATTTCGAATATGGTAACACTGTCAAAAATCAGTCGTAAGCACAAGTGCATAATAAATTCTACCAGAGTTTTGTCGAAGGTGCAGTGGAGTCGCGGTTGTTCTGTGCACTTAGCGTTTAAAAACTTGTAAGATAGTTCGTTGTAATTTTTGATTTTGTTTCTTTTTTTAAACTTTTTTAATATATTAATTTATTTTAAAATTTACTTTTACTTGAAAAAAATCTAAATACACACAATATACAAATCTAATACAAAAAAATTTTGGACATCCCCTTTATATGCCGAATGAAATTGTGATAAGCGGTGTTTTCATCAAATTGGATTTTTTGTAGTATTTTCAATGATTTAGCATCTTTAAAGTCTGATAAATCAATTTGAATTAACTAAAAATTTGTGATAAGTGGTAATTAATTAAGAAATAATAGAGAAAAGTTATTTTATTAAAATGAAATATGTTCTAATGCGTTAATTATAATATAATTAAATGCAAATAATTTCAAAACTTAATTATATACAAAGACAATTAATAATCATCACAAATTATACAATATTTGCATATAGTATACAGTTGCCTGAAGTTTAATTTTTTTTAAATATATTATTTATTAGTATTTGTTGTTACTGGAATGCCATTGCAAGCAACACATTCAGAACAATAAAACTAAACGAGCGCACATAGAAAATAAACAATGTAGCGAAATGCTCTCGTTCTCTTTTTCGCGAGTCTTGCTCGCCTGTAACTTTTACGCAAGTAACGTCATTTGCTTGGATGCCGAGGATTTGTTGTTAGTCTCTTCTTTTTTGTTGTTTACTTTATTTTGTTTTTGTTTTAGTGGTTTTTTGCTTTTTTTTTTAGAGATTTTACATTTTCTATTGTCTTGTGTGTTTTTCTGCACCGTTTCTGTTTCTACTTACCAACGGACAAACCAATTTCGTTGGCGATTTGTGTCCAAACCTTCATTTTAACTTCGACATTTTTATAGTCAGGATTATGCGTGTTATATACAATGTCGTACTTCTTGACTATATCAATAAATTCTGCTGTGTTATCTGATGTTGTAGAAGATTCACTAGCAACTCGCGGCGTTTTCATTTTGAAGTGCTTTCGAAAATCTTATTCAATTTACAGTAAAACTTAACTTAATTTGCTGCACGATGGTTGTTGTTGGATTTTCAAAAATTAAATTCACAATAGCGAGCTGATACACACACATACACACACATGTGAATATACATACATACATATGTAGTTGCTTATTATTATATTAAACTTTTGTCTATACATACAGACACACATTTGTGTTTATATTATATGCACTTGCGTACATAGTTCACATATTTTGACCGCCGTTAAATGCGCTGCTATTTTATTTGCACGCAAAAGTTCCGATATAACGACCGCTTCGACAAAAGTCGGACACTTGAATGATGAGCACACATACACGATGTTTGAAACAACAACCACCACACAAACAGCAAAAACCATCAACAGCAGCAGCAGCACTAGAAGTCCCTCTTCACAATATGTGCAGACGTTAGCTTTGGCGTTGGCGTTGGTGTTGGCGTCGTCGCTGTCGCTTTCATTGCAAAGGCGACAACGTAAGCGCACAAAATGTCGCTGCTTTCCTTTCCTTAACTCCAAACGAGCACTCTTGTTGAATTGCCCGCAGGCGGGTTCTGTTAACGCATCACATTTACATAGCACAAAGTTAGCTGCTATTAGCCAAAGCGGTAAAGGATAGTGAAGTAATATGGAAAAAAGGCATTTGTCGTCGTTATCATATGAGTCAGTTAAGATTGAGGATTCATACATGAATGTACATATTTTAGGCGGCAATAGAACTGTTCTTAATATTATTTTAATTAACTTCTGTAATTTTTGTTTAACACAGTTAGAAGTAACCTGATGCATTTAACCGAACAATAATTCGGTTAAATGTTTAAAGTTTTTTGCACTATACCGCTATGTTATATTTAAGCTTTGTTTTTTTTTCTTTTACCGCCATAAATACTGTTTGCTTTTGCTTTCCGTGCAATTTATTTATAAACATAAACATAATCGCGTACATATAGCATATACATATGTAGATACATACGTATATGCATCTAAATAAACACACAAGCTGCTGTGTAGTTGTTTGCACTAGTGCAGTCGCTAACAATGGGGGCTGCTGGCGGTGCTCAGCCGAAAGGTAAAGTAGTAGAAGTACGGTCGCATATCTGCTATATTATGTTTTTTTTTATTTTTTTATTTTTGCTGTTTTGTTGTTGTGGTTTTCATCAGCACTGTTGTTGTTATCGTCGTGCCATCAACTGCTGTTTCTGTTGTTGATGCGTCGCTTTTATGTTTTTACTTTATTTTTAGTGTTATTCTTGATGCTGCCGCTGTAGCTGCTAGCGTTCTCTGCCTGACCGCTTTACTTTTGTATGCGTGTGTGCAGTTTGCCGTCGTACCTCGCCATCGATCCATTCCGCGTTCTCCATCCTCCTACTTACACATTCCCTACTATATGCACTGCTTGCTTGCTTGCCTGCCTGCCTGCCTGTTTGCTTTTGGTAACTAAAAAACTGTGTGTCGCTACCCGTCAATACCCCCACTTCGCTATAATTCGTACAATGTTGCTGCTATACCCGTTGATATATGTACGTACATTTGTACGTACGTACGTACGTACGTATGTATGTACGTATATTACACTACTCCTGTTTTGTGCACGTTACTTTGAAATGCTCTAGCCCGGCTGTATTGTTGTATTTTGTGTTGCTGCTTCCTCTTGCCTTCGCCATCCTCTTGCAAACCGACGACTGTAACATCAGCGCCAGTTATCGCCCAAACAGTGACAAAAACAATAACAAAAATAACGACGACAACGACTGCGAGTACAACTTGTGCTTTTTAGTAAGCTGACGTTAGCGTACATTGAAGTCGTCGCGTAACCAGCGCAGGCATGGCATGGTGTGAATGTAAGGAGGAATATCAAGCATTAAATGGCATGTTGTGCTGTGCTATGCTGTGCTGTGCTTTGGTTTGGTTGGTGGGTCGTCGCTGCTGGTTCAGTTTGTTACGTTTTTTTTTTTTATATTTAGTTTGTTTGTTGATGTTGTTGCTATTGTTGTCGAGCTAGGCGGCCTATGTGGCAGCGTAACCTTCTGATGGTTTTCGTGCCTGTGCTTAAACAACGGTCTTTTCTTGCAATATACATATGTATGTATGTAGGTATGTATGTGAGTAAGTATTTATCTGTGCATAAATATGTACGTATGTTCTGTATATACATATATTTTTTTTCATATCAAATCGATAAATGTTAAGTGGAGGGGAGTAAATGCGGAAAGAGGGGTTAGTGTAAAACAAAGTCAGCAAACACCGTTTAGAACACAAAAACATACATACATATATACATTGTATTACAAATGAATGCGTTATATACAATAATAATAGTTGTATATATTTGCTTGTTATGTGCATAGTAAATATGTATTAATGTTTTGATATGTATTAAATTTTTTCTATGTATTCGTATTTATATAAATTTAACTTAAAAAACAAAAATTTGATAGTGTGATAGTTTATTTAGTTACTTTAATGATTACATTTTGTTATATTGGACGATCCTCCAGTTCACCCACAGCTCAAGTATCATAAATAATATTTATAGCTACATACATACATATATCAGGAATAACTGGACATAGTAACTAACACACTAATCACATCATGTGGTATCACAACGGGCCATTATTGGAGCACAATTGGTCTTTGGGCACAAGGCCGCCACTCCAGCCTAAGCTAACCTAGCACTAATCACCTCAGTATATACGACAAAAAGATTGGATTACTTATTATGTATGTATGTCTGTACATATTTACTAATGTTGTTGTTGTTAAAGGCCGAATAGATCCATTAAGCAGATAATATGATCTGCCCATCCCCAATGCATTTGCACTCCTAAGCAAGTCCCTCAGCTATCACACTTTCATCACTTGCTGTTGTAACCCGCAAAGATCTGCTTGTGTAGTATGATATCCTTTTGAGTATGGTGAACGACGCTTAATCGTCGAAGTCAACGAGTGGCTCCTTATACTTAGTGCTTGTAGACTTTTCATCGCCTGTTTTGCTACTCTTTATGATAAAAGTACCGTTATCTCGGCTGTTTTTTGAACACATGAAATGAAAGTTCGCAAAAACATTGTGCATTGAATGTTATAAAAAAACAATAAAGTATGTTTCCAATAAATTGATTTTTTTGGAAAATATTTTCAAAGTTTTTTGTACCTCCTGCTTGTAGACTTATGACTCCGACTGCATATTGTTTCACTCTATCTCATCATGAGAGAGAGCACGACTTCAGAGCACTTTCTGACACAATATCCATTTTTCACGATGGACACTCACATTAAACTTAACATTATGGACTGAAAACATGATCGAAATTTACGGTTTTTCAAGAAGTTGTACAGATTTTGTGAAAACGTTCCATTTTGACTATTAACTTCGAGTGCCTTTGCTGTATCATGACAAGGTCTAATGATTAGATTCATTGAACTACACATTGGACAACTGTCGTTGAGTGAAATTGTATTTTGGAAATCCATATTGCTCTACTTCAATATTATTGATTCTTTGAATCTTAAAAGAATCACTTTTTCAACTATTTTGCTTAACATTGGTAATTGATGGAATGGCTGATTGAATTTTGGGAAAGTCTCTTCGGGGCTTTTCAGGTTATTTTAATTGAATAATAAAAATGTTAAAAAGAAAATAAGCCCAATTTGTTATAAGGACACTCTAAATTTCTGACTTCATTTTATTAGCTTAGTAGGTAATGTCGAGAATTTTTCATACATAACAGTAATAATTTCTTTCTGATATCTTTTTTTAATAACTGTTATTTTTTTTTACTCATCAAGGGCATAGATCAATTCTGTTTTCAATATTTTCGTTTGTGTTAGAAGACTTAGAAGTGATTGTTCCGTGAATATCTAATCTGATGTGTTTAGAGTCACTCTCTCTGGTAATGTATTCACTCTCTTTCTCTCTCTACCTGCTTTTCATAGAATATGTCTTGTCATTATTAAACCCTTTAATTTCCTTTGTAATATGTGGTGTTGTAAAAACTTCCCTTCCATTATTGAAGTTTTTACACTATTCTTCTGATTTCGCCCGTCGTTTTTTCTGCTTTAGCCTTATGTGTTTAGTACAATTTCTTCTTTCTGCCTTTAGTTCCAGGACGCATTAGGGAATTCCTCTACCTCCTTTCTATCTCTCTTTTCTTTCTTTCTCTCTCTCTTTTCTTTCTTTCTCTCTCTCTTTTCTTTCTTTCTCTCTCTCTTTTCTTTCTTTCTTTCTCATTTGCTTTTTCTCTGTCTCTCTTTTCTTTCTTTCTCTCCTTTTTCTTTCTATTCTTTCTCTCTCTATCCTTTTTTTCTCTCTTCCTACTTTCTATCTCTCCTTTCCCCTCTTCTTTCTCCCCTCTCTTCTTTTTTCTCTCTCTCCTATCCTTTATCTCCCTCCTCTCTTTCTCCTTTCTGTCTCTCCTTTCTATCTTTCCTCTCTCTGCTTTCTCGGTTTCTCTTTCTTTTTTCCTGTGATTATATTCAACAATTTTCTATTTACATATTTTTTAGTTTAATTTCATAATATACACAAAAATTAAGAATTTGTAAATGGAGAGCATTCAATTATTAATTGTCCATTATTAATGGAAGTGACATGTGAAGATATTTAACTGCGATGCCAGTGCGATTCCAATATTAGTGGGTTATAATAGTTTTGACGCCATCAATTCAATATTGAACCAGCGATTCAATATTATGATATGATTGATTCAATATCAATCAGTTGTTTGGCAAATATGAATTAAAATACATGGAAGCTAATAAATTCAATTTCTGTTTTTTCACACAGAATGTAACTAAATTCGAAATACACTAAAAACATAATGGTCCGATCACATCCCAGGCAATACTATAATAATTTTTTGTACTAGTATTTACATTTTTGCGAGTTTTTAGTGCAGTTAACAAGCAATAGTTAACAAATAAAAATAATATTTCGAATAATCAATGGATTATTACATCTGACATAAAAACACACTTTAAATAAATTTAGTTAAGTTTTGAGATATCAAGGATGAATTATTATTCTATAGCCGTTTATATAAATTTTAGTACTACTTTACTTACATACGATTTGTTTTGAATCTGTTTATAGCGTACCAAAATGTATCAATTTGAGAAACACTTAACATTACTTGGGTTCGACACAAAAATATCAGATTGTGACAGGCAATTATACTTTAAAGAATATGAAGTCATACGTGATCAGATATTCCTTAGTATTTGTCAAATAGATGAAGATTTCCGTGACCTTTTCAATGGCACCTCTTTATTTGGTAATTGAATGTATTCACATAATTTACAAATAATTTGATTTTAATTTTTATAAAAAATTCAGGAAGTCAATCAACTAAGGTTCCAATAAATATACCAGACGAATTCGATGCTATAATTAACTTAAAAATACCATTTTCTTCGTTAGTAGAAATGGAACTAGATGATGAACGGCCTGGATTTATTTATATAAATTTAAAAGATGTTATGGATAAAATGAGTGAAGACGAAACTTATGACAGTCTGTATGATTTGTTAGATGACTTAACGAATGATTATTTTTACTTAGATAGATCATGCCTGAAATATTGGATTAGTAAGTTATTTTGCGCAGGCTTAGAAAATTTGGATTATCGAGTTTTGGGCTGTAATAGAGACGTTTACTTTTTGGAGTATTCTACTCGAGGCTTAACTCACACAATATATGCTCATTGCGATAACCGCAAAATTTTAATTGATTTTGTTCCCGGTATAATGTTTCAAAAACAAAGTTGGATGAAGTTAAATTCGTTTAAGTCTTATATAACGCGAAATAAGACTTGGTATGCAGTTCCGAAGCCTTCATTCGGAAATAAAAGAACAAAATACTGTTCATTTTTGATATGCAATCCTCATGGTGAAAACAAATTGTTGCATGACCGCCAACATTTAAAAGTTACTTTCTGTTTATTGAAGGCACTTTGCAGGTGCTATAAAATGAAACGCTTTAAAACTTATTTCCTTACGACAGCTTTCTTTTGGGAAATTACAAAAAACAAACCTTCTTTTTGGGAAAATAGCTTAAGCGATCTCTTAATTCATGTAAGTATGATGTTATTTATATTTTCTCTTTCATATTTTTGATAAGCATAATAGTTAAAATAATATAAACTTATTTAAAAATAAAACTTTTTTTAAGAAAAACATCAAAAAAATTTTTTTCAGTCATTAAAGACCCAAGTAAAATTTTTTATAAATTTTGAATGCTAATAAATTTAGATGGTCAGATTTTTATTGCCTTTAAATAGGTCAATTTCAAGTCTTCAAACACTTATTACTTTTATTCTTTTTAAACAAGGAAATAATGATTAAATTATTTTGTAAAAGAATCCTATAGCATAAAACAGCAAGTCAAGAAGCTGAAGTGTTTCGTTGAAATCGGAATCGTATCGGCTCAGGTGGTCAATCACATATTTTAAAGAAAGTTTACGAATCGACCCCAATAACATGATGCTTTTCATATCACAGAATCACAGATCTTAAAATCTATTAAGTCAGTTTCCAAAAACGAGATGAATCTGTATTCTTTAGTTACAAATAAACGGAAAGCTTGAAAACGGGACATCCCCCTTTTCACCGAAGCGTATGAACAAAATATATAAAATGCAGTAGAATGTATATTTATATTTTTTGTGTTCTGATATAAGCAATTTAAGATTTAAGCAAATAATTATATTTATTTAATTAAAATTTTTATCCTAAAGTGTCACTCTTTTCAAAAAGTTTCAAAAATTTGTAGTTTAACATTTGAGGTATGTGTTCCTTTTCACTCTTCAAATAGTGAAGTTCACTATGGTATATAGTTTCTTTGTAAAAACTCATTGAGTAACGTGATCTCAGAGTCTATAATTATTTAAATAAACATAGTACAATTATTATCTCAAGATATGACTCTTTATACGTTTTTTTTTATTTCATTACGAACTTTTAAAAAATTAAAACATACATACTAAGTCCCCGAAACATTTGGTTATTTGTTCGGGAACGACTTGCCATCGCCGAGCAAGAATTACATACTTCCTATTTCTATTAAGGTTACCATATTAGCAAATTGCATCGCACTAAGTTGACTTACTTAAGAACGGTGGCACTCTCTAGACAACAACATCCATACCAAAATCTGTACTCATGAAAATGTTGTGAACATTGGACATACATATGTATATGTCTAATTGAGTATGCAGTTTTGAACCAGTCAAAATAAACACTCAAAAATTCATGTCTCTTAATTTTAAGACAATTTTTGAGAAGAAGGTTTAAAACTGCAATTTTCTGTAAAAGAAATTTAGAGTTAAATTAAAATACATATTTATGCGGAGCAGAGATCTCACTAAAACATAACAGTTTATATATTGATGCTAACGCTTTTACCACTATCTGCTTTACTAGAAAAGTAGATTTTTTAAATATGTATACTTACATAAAATATATCCGGAACGCAGACACTGACACTTTCAGAACCTTTATATATTTTTTGTTTCAATTGCGTTGAACTGCTTGTTGTGGTCCAGATGACAGCAGTTCCTAAGTTAACGAGTGGGGCTGAGACTAGGAGCGGTTTGAAAGCACTCACCTTTTCAGACGACCGATCTTCTAATAAGGGTTTAAGACGCAGACGCAGCAACCTCTAAAAATTCAATGACTGACAGTCTGTCCTATTTATTTCATTTTTCTACTCATATATTGTATATTTTTAATGATTATTTTGATTATAGTCTTTACTATTAGTTAGGTCTTGATATAGCACTTAACCAACATTAAAAAATCGTCATAATAGTTTAACCGCAATCATGAAGACGTTGTCAAAGTTTGATTCATAATTGCAAGTAGTTAGGAGTGCTTAGATTTTTTTGAAAATATGACCCATTTTTTTTCATTTTCTACTATCTACGACACTCTCTAAATAGAAAAATTTACATATTTTAAAATTAATAATGATTAAAATAATAAAAAAAGTTATTTAATATTCTTCCTTATATTTAATGTAGATGTTGAATGTCTTAGATGACTATTTTCAAGATGGCGTTCTTCCGTTTTTTTGGAATAAAGATCTAAATCTACTGGATATTTTGAGGGCATCTGAAATAAAAAAATACGCAAAATTAATACGTTCAGCATATAACACTTTGAGTACATATCCAAGCCAACCACTTTTGTCTTTTGAAAGAACTTTGACACATTTTGGTAAAGCTTCTGTAAAAATAGATTATTTCTTTAAAAATTAAAATTAATTATCATTCGCACTATTCTATAGAAGATATCTTAAGATACTATAGTAATCGATTTACAGGATATAAAATGTCGTTATCAGTGCTATGATATAGTAAAATTTATTAATATTGGTATCAATTGTTTTCATAAATATATGCCTTATTTATCTAAGCCGTGTGCGAGTTCGAGTAAATTGAGGTAAAGTATATTGAAATTTCCTAGGAATTTTTTGCACTGCACTTATGTAAATTTATTACATTTTATATGTAAATGTATTTATTGCACTTAAGGTATTTATTATTTTTGGTTAAAAGTTTTCAAATTTATTTATTTATTTATTAAACATCTTATAAAATTTTTACAATGGTAACACCTAATTTACCTAATTTTTATCTAATTTATTCTAATCAAAATTCTGGGAAATACCAACATTCGCTGACATACCGATATAATTTACCATTTCCCTCAATTTACCATCAATTTACTCGAACTAACATACGGCCATAATATGAAAAAGAAACTAGCAGATTACTAATAAACAGACAAATGGTTTAGATCAATGGAACTGATTATTAATGTGTTAAGAACCTTATATAGCAGAGTGTGAATGATACTAGAATTTTGATAAATAAAAAGTAATAGTAGAACTCAGTACATTTTTTGATAAGCGATAAAAGCATATACGTTATCAACTAATGTATAAAATCATACTATCGCTTTTTTAAATCTCGTTTCGCTCTGATTATGTTCCTAGCACCAACTATAACAAATTGTTTTTTTTATTTGCAGATTTCGAAGAACGATTTTAAAAATGAAAAACTTTTTAGGTTTTAAAAAATATTGATGCTTTCGTTTTATTTTTTTTCTTAAAAACAAACTTTTATCTTTTTAGAATATTTAAAAATTAAAAAAATGTATGTAAACTTGCACCACAAATGTAAATAAATGTATATACCTATATAGTTAATAAATACTTTATAAAACATGCATAATTGTATTTTCTTAATTTTTATTGACTTTTATGTACCAGAGAATGCATTGAGTAATCAACACTCGAATCATTGGCTCTATTTCCTTTCGTATATTTAACTCCACCTGATTCCTATATTCAAACTCTTATCATTTCTGTGGCGAATGCTCTGAGTGTTAAAATTTTAACTCGTTGTAGTTCTCTGGTATGTACTGATAAGTTAATCACATTCATACGAATTCATACGAATCAATATGTGCATTAAAAACATATAGTATAGAAGGTATACTTGGTTTTTTATGTGTGTACTCTAAGTGTTAAAATTTTGACTCGTTGCAGTTCTCTGGTATGTACTGATAGATTGATCATATGATTCAAATGAGTCAATATATGCATTAAAAGGATATAGTATACAAAGGCATAAACGATACTGCACATAAATATCTATTATACTAAGGAATGTTTCTGTTATTGCTACAGAACTGCATCAACATATACATATATGCCTAACAACTTCGACCTTGGTCCATCACTTTCATGGCGATTCTTCGGATAAACTTAAAGGGGGACCAATGCCCATTATTATCCCCTGAGCAAACCTAGGATGCCTCCTTTTTTTACTTTTTATGGTTTATTTTGAGGCTAGGCATCTCCTGTGGTATATTTTTTTCACCCATCCACCAAGCTACAAGTGGAAATCGAACTCACACCCAGGTGTATGGTAGTGCTATTGGCTACGCACTATGCCACCGAGGGAAAGCATTATAAGTTTTGCCAAAAACTTTGAAGGGTTCTAATACTTGGGTTATTTAATTATAGTTACCGTATAATGGGTCTATTGGCCTAAGTGGATCCCTCGGGATCGCCGGTTTAACTTAACCTAAAATAATGGAACACTTATAGATTATAATTGCGATATCAGTTAAGGAGCCGACAAGATTGCAAAATAAATCAAAGTAATCTTGGCTATATGTTTATCTAGAGTGTGGAAAAGTTTCTGAGAAGAAATGACGATTGTGATATGCTCGCATATATCAAGATAGTTAGATCTGTTAGTTCTGAAAGACCAGTAAGTTCAAAATTATTGACAATAATATAATAATTATTAATTTTTCATAAAATATCACTATTTTCATATTCGTACACTTCCGCAATAATTTTACATTAGTCTATCACAGAGCTGCTAGATTACTTGAATTCCATTATTCAATCTTAAAAAACGTTCAATCCCAATTAGGAGTGTTTCTTTTCGTTTTATAAAATGAAAATTAATTTATATAATAAATGTATATAACTTTTTACTGGTGTCGAAAATGTTAGCATGCTTTCGTATTCATAATTTATCACAATCACACCAATATACATTTTTATCAAAAAGCGCGTAATTCTAATCCTCCAAATTTGTATAAATTCGTCTTTGACTATAAATATTCTTAAAAAACGAATACTGTGCATATTTTCATTCAGTATTCTGTTTGGTTTTCAAATTTGCTTAGGAAGAGTGATCTTTTTAAAGACTATGTCTTTAATTACTTTCACATTTTTGTTTGAAAACGTTTCGTATGCATTTAAAAGATTAAGATTTTGAAAAATCATCAACTCCTTGAGTGCCTTTTTTATCCTTATTTCGTTTTTTCACTATACCCCACCCACAACACGAAAAAGCTTCTGTCCATCCCGCTCAATAACTACGATTTGTACCCTATTTATAATTCAGCATACTCGCATTTCCCCTTATATAGATATAGCACAATATAATCAATTTCGTCGATAGCATCCTTAACAATACCATTGTATTACATTTAGGTCTGTGTCTAGACTTTGCTCACGTGAATTCAATCCATTATTTTCTATACTAGTAAATAAAAAGCTAAATATTTGGAAATTTAGAGTTAATTAATTAGATATAAAGATAATAACTACTGCGTATCAGATGGGAATACATGGAATGAAGTCAATTAAAAGATTTAATAGATTAGTCTATGAAACAATTAGGTATACAATAAATATGACCACTTTATTAAGGCAGTTAGTTAGTCACTTATTTCTAGTTGAATTGAAACATGTTTAAAATATTAAATGAAGAGCCTCGCACAATCTATGACTGCTTCAAATTGCTGTATAAAGTGCTCTATTACACCGGCTGTGTAAGTTTCAAACAAAAAGACGGAAAACTGGTCATTGATTTGTCGTCTATTATTTATACATACATAGTTCGAGTGATATTAATAGTTGGATTTGTGGGAGGTTTTGCATTAAAACTAAACGATAAGGATAGTGCCCAGGCGATGTTTGGTCGACTAACACCTGTAACAAAGTTCATCTTGACTTTTGAATGTTTGGCCAATTTAATTACATACATCGAAGCGACATTAATGATCGATGCACAAAAGCGTAACTTAATACAGCTTATGTCTGAGTTCGAACACTTAGATAGAAGTCTACAGATCGACTATCCGTTCATTAAATGGAACTATCAGAAAACAATGCGAAAGTATGCTCCAACAACAATTGCAATTTTTATATATTTCAGCATTGTATCATTGAGTTATGTCTTTAATTTATCGGGTTGCTACTGCGGAATACCAACCACTTTTCTAATAGGTGCTACTTACACCAGCATAACAGTTGCAACCGGAAGTGTGGGGTTTATACACATTGCCAAAATGGATTTGCTTCGTTTACGTTATCGCCTCATTTCACACTTAGCACAACAAACAAGTAACAGTTCTGGAACACAGAATCAAAAGTCAGTTATAACAAATTTAAAATTATACTGCAGGAAGTATACAGAGTTGATTATAAACATAAATAATGTTTTCGGTTATGTTTCTGCAGCAGGCATTTTCCACGATTTTAGCATATTAACAAGTCTATTGTTTCTATTATGTCAGAAGGCTTCAACTGCAACAACAAAGACTACTGAATATACGTTCGTTATACTTCTTCTCTTACCCCACTTCTATAAACTCGTTATGACAGCTATTTATGGTTACTTGACTGAGGAGGAGGTTAGTTCACATTTCAGATCACTAGATACGTTATAGCACTTATTACTGTTTTATAGCAAAAAAAATGTTTGCACATTTTGATGATCCGACAAACCGATGATCAGGAATGGTTTCTACACTGGAAAACACACAATAACTATAAACTGTACATTGGAAGTACGATACGTTGCAATTTAAATGTTATTTATATGGTACGTCTTTAATATATATACGTTGAAAAGCCAATTATTTATAATCCTCATATACTACCTGAATATCTACTTCACAAATTAATTTTATTTTCTAGAATCATTTCTCTGAGATACTTAGATATATTAGACTAATGCATTCTTCGTATGTGTTTATTATTAAACAAATGTACACCTATTATCACTACTCATTGTATATATTACTCAGACCCCCAAGTAAAATTAGACAAATGAAATTTCCATTTGAGATATATATGAACCACTTATATGCTATAATTATTAAACAAATATGTATAAAAAAAATACTATCATCCGTTTCACATATTACTCAAACCCCAAAGCATCTTAGACAAGAAGAAAACTTATCTGATATAAATTTTTATTATTTAACAAATATACATATATAAATTACTGTTAGTTACTCTACATAATACTTAAACCCCATGGTATATTACACAAGTGAGCTCTTTATTGGAGGAAACATATATATTTTTAAATTAAACAAATGTATGTATATAAATTACTATCATGTATTTCACATAATACTCAGACTTTAAGGTATATTCACAAGTAAGCTCTTCATTCTAGAAACTAATCACGTATATATTTTTATTATTTACCAAACATACATAAATTATAACCTTTCATTCTATATATTACTTAGCTTCCTAAGGAAAATTAGGCAAGAGAGGTTGTGATTTGAGAAAACTTATGACTTACATGTGTAAATAATGAAACAAATATATATATTACATATATATAAATTACTACCATTCATTCCACATATTACTAGGAACCCAAGTTATACATTAACAAGCAACTTTTTCATTTCAGAAAACGGATCGCATATGTGATCATTATTTAACAAATATACATATCTAGATTATTTCCTTTCATTCTACATTTTGATCATATTCCTAAATAAAACTAGACAAACGTACGTTTGATATAATAAAACTAGCACGATTCTGCTGAATTGAGAACAAATTTTAGCAAGATAACTATAAACAACTTTAAAATACGTCAATATAGCTTAGTTTTCAAGATATCGAGCTTTAAAGTTAGAAAAATTTAAGTAAAAACCAACAAAAATAGTTGTTATTACTAGTTATTGTAGCTAGTAAAGGTCTGTCTAAAGCAGATAACGTGAAAGGAATTACATAGATGTGCACGTGGGTTAGGAAGTGATTAGGAAAAGTGATTGGGTGGTATCTTAGAAGATAACAACCAAGATCAAGGCGGAGAAACCTAGACACATCAATGGGTCGGGTTCAAAGAAATGGCTTAAGTTAGTGTTTGCACTCCCAAAAGGTACTTCATCAGCAGGTTATTATTAGTCTTTAGTTATCTCTCATGTAAAATGATAACAACTCAATTATAGCTATATAAGTATACAGCATATTAAAAGAGTATATCTAATTAGCTGAGTCTATTAGAATGCGTAATCAAATTGGTAGACTCTAGAAATCGTAATCCTATTATAAAACTAATCACATATATTTTTCTTACAGTGCTCTTTTGCAAAGGTGTACACCGGCTAACATGCAAACTGAATTTCATTAAGAATTTACGTTTAGTAAATTATAATTAAAATTAGTTCCTATTTTCAAGACCGCTTCTTGAATATGTAGGCCGTGTGCGAGTAAAGTGATAGTAAATTGAAGGAAATAGTAAATTTTGTCGGTAAAAGAGCGAATGTTGATATTTACCAGAATTTTGAATAGGGTAAATTAAACAAAAATCAGGTAAATTAGGTGTTACCTTGTGAAAATTGTGAAAGTTGTTTAATAAATAAATTTGAAAACTTTTAAACGAAAATTATAAATAAGTGCAATATATAAATAAATATTTACATAAGTGTAGTGCAAAAAATTCCTAGGAAATTCGCACACGACCGTAATAAGGTTAATGGTATTTGGGGTTTTCGGGTTAGGCTAAGGCCCCTATGCACTGCGACCAGTTTGATCTATTGTGCACGTCGTAATATGTTTGTAATGTATTTAATATTCTGATTTATACATACGAATTGTGAATTTTATCATAAAATAAATTGTCTTATAATATATATATATATATATATATATATAGTACAATGCTACTATTTTTGTTTCTTTTAAGGTTTTACATGGTATTACAAATTATGTCATCATATTAATTCAACTTCAATTCCAAGAAAATACCATAACTAATAACATGAAAAATCATGAATCTCCTAAGAATGTGGAATATGTAAAATTATAAATAATTTAAATAAAACAAAATTTAAAAAATTCTTTAAATTTTTAAATAGTAAATAATAGTTTGTTATAACTAAAAAGTAAACACGGTTATATTAAGTTTAAGTAAATTAAAAATAAAGTTTTTTTTTGCAGAATTGATCAAAAATTAAAAAAAAATTATTGTAAAATTAAATTGTAATTTTTCTTTTTCACAATTTTTATTTTTTAACAATAATAAAAAAAAAATTTTGACCAATTAGCTTGAAAATAAAAATTATTTATATTATCAAAATACGATAAATTTATGTATATTTAATTAATATCAACTTTTAAATAAATCTCTTTTAAAATATTTAATGCGTCTAACTCTTTGAATGTACCATATAATTAAATAAATTTAAATTCACGATTAAATTCGATATGTAAGTTACTTATTTTGAACGCATCTATATATATATCTGTGAATTACTCTATCTATATATTAATTGTATATAAAATATGATGTGTAATGAATGAATAACGAATATTAAACCATTCTATCTGTTTAATTTTTTCTGCTTTATTTCCTATTGTAATCCTTACTATATGGTTCCCCTTTTCATAATCAATACATATTCTAAACGTTACTGCTTTATTGGTGTTACTTTCATTTGCTTCATAAATAATTGCTTATCAATTTTAATAGTTAACAATTTCATTGTATTTATTTATGCAATTTTAAGGGTTTAAAAAATAAAAATTTAAAATGACACAATGTTTACAGTTGTTATGTTGTGTAGAAAATTATGTATGTATTAATAATTAATGTAGTTAACCTTTCAAGCCTTCTTTTCTTTTTTGTCCAGATGGCCATTTGTATGAACACTGTTGTTAGGATTTTTACGTAGAGATTTTTGTAAGACATGTGCATCTGCCGGTTCTATTCGCTTATAATAATGTTCTTTAGTTTCAACAATTTCAAAACCAAATTTTTTATAAAAAGATATCGCCCCATCGTTGTTTATTTGAACGTGCCTGTAATTAATTAAAATGTTAAGTTATATGTTTAAATTCAATTACGAGTACATACAGAAATATGCTATCAAAATTTCCATCAGTTTCTACGAAATTTAATATATGTTGGAACATAACAGTGCCAATGCCTAATCTTCTGTAAGGTGACAAACAGCCAAGCGTCATTATATATAAACGGCGTTGATTTTCCGAGGTATCTATGCGGCAACAAACTGCACCCACAACTATATCGTTATAATATGCTAGCTTTGCAAGTTCTCCTGCTTCTAATACATCAACATAAAATTTGTCATTGTATGATACCGGGAAGACTACCGTATTAAGTTTTTTTAGTTGTTTAATATTGTGTGGGGTTACGTCGCCCAATTCGATACTTGCTCTGTATATCATACATAAAACACATTACAGGTTAAAATGAATAAAAAAAATATCGTTTACATACCTCGTCATATTGAGTAAATAGCTTCTAGTTTTTTTAATAAAATATATGAACTTAAATTTACATTCACAGTAATTAAAATATATAAAACAATAAAAGTTTGAGTTTATTGTAAAAATCTTCCTGCAAAATGCGGGGTCAGTATGTGCAATTTGACAGCAGTTTTATAGATGTTGCCACATGTAAAAAAAATATTAGTAGACCATCCATATAATTTATAATTTAACGTATTGCACGGAGTTTGTTTTTTTCGGTAGGTTGAAAGCATCGAAAGCCACAATGTGAAAAAATCTTTTATATAATATTATTTTAATTAGTTAAATTTTTGGCTGACCATACAGCTATTTCAATTATTGACAAATATGCATCATCAGAGGTCTTGGAAATAATTCTTGCATTTAATTATTCGTAAATAATTGTTTGAGACTGCAAGTACCGGCAATCGAACACATGCCCAGTCAAATTTGAAGCTCAGAGATAGCGCTCCTTAACCAACTAACTAAAAGTCGTATTGTTAAATATTGGTATCAAAGGGCCATGCCAGATAGAAAGTCATAATCACGTCGATTTTGAAATTGTTGTTCTTTTCAATGTAAATTAAAAAATTGAGAATGAGAGAAAGGATTTTTTAACGGTGTCTAAAATAATATTGCTCAGTAATAAAAGTTAGAGTTTGTGACTATAAGAAGTAAATACGAATACTTTTGTATGGATATATAAGCATAGAATTACATTTAGGCATAAAAAATATATCAAAATAGTAGTAAAAGTAGAAATATAAATCTCTGCATAATATGTCTTTTAATCATGTCGAAAAAGAGTGCAAAATTGCCGTGACCATTCGTCATATGACTGTGTGTATGATATGATACTCAGCTATTTGCTGCAAATCTCTGATGGATAGATCAATTTCTGTCAACACACACCTGTCAGTTTAATGCGTATAGATTATTTAAGTACATAATTTCTCTAAAATATATAGTTCTTATTTTCATGTATAATATTTGATAACAAAATAAAGAATATATATTAATGTATCATTTTTAAAAACTACTAATTACAAGATAATGATTAAAATGTAAGCTGAAGTTTGTGATGTAAATTAATTGTTCACAAAACAGAATATTACAATCATGTAAGCTGTCATGTACGTTGATATGAATAATGTTTGACAGCAGTAATTAAAATAAGTGGCAGCGCCAAACAGATGTTTGAAAAAATTGAAATTATGATACATTATGGTTATGTTTTTAAACGTATTTAAAAAGCTGTAGGAATGTCATTGAATGTTAATATTGGTTTATTAGGGCATGTTGACTCCGGTAAAACAACATTGGCTCGTGTGCTCAGTTCAATTGCTAGCACAGCAGCATTTGACAAAAATCCACAATCCAAAGACCGGGGCATAACACTTGACTTAGGATTCAGTGCACTTGTCATAGAAGAACCGCCGGACCATTTAATTGCAGAAATGTGTGATTTAAAAAAACTACAACTAACTTTTGTGGATTGTCCTGGTCATGCGAGCTTAGTTCGAACTATTATTGGTGGTAGGTATGTACGTTTACTTTGTGCTATAAATAAGGTATGAGTTTTTTCCATTAATATTTAAATAATATTGATAAATTTATAATAAATTAAAACTGTGTTTTTGTTAACAATCAGGTGCTCAAATAATCGATCTGATGCTGTTGGTAATTGATGCACAAAAAGGCATACAAACACAAACAGCTGAATGCATTGTCATTGCCGGATTATTGAAGAAGAAAGTTATAGTGGTTGTCAATAAAATTGACTTATTGGAGGAGGCAACAAGAAATGAGTTGCTAATAAAACTTAATAAGAAACTACAAAAGGCTCTTAACAATACGTCACTAGGAATCAATGTGCCTATATTTAATGTGTCTGCTCAAAATATGATAAATATAGAGGTAACTTTATATATGTAGACTTCTTATTTCATCTACACACATACAATGCATTTTAGGAACTTATCTGTGGTATTAAATCACATATACATGTGCCAAAACGTGATATAACTAGTCCGCTGGTTCTCTATGTTGACCACTGCTTTTCAATAAAGGGTCAGGGTACAATATGTACTGGTACAATAATGCAAGGTACAATTAAAGTTGAAGATGTGGTGGAAATCCCATCAATTTCAGAGCAGCGAAAAGTCAAGTCCATACAAATGTTTCGACAGTCAGTATCAGTTGCGGAAATGGGTGATCGCGTAGGAGTTTGTGTAACGCAATTTAACTCTAAATTGTTGGAACGTGGCATTATAACAAAACCAGGCTATTTACATTCGCTTTATGCAATTTGTATTCGATTAAATCGTATTGAATATTTTAAGTACGATATTAAATCAAAAAGTAAACTGCACTGCACTGTTGGTCACGACACTGTAATGGCTAACATAACACTGTTCCACAATGTTGACGAGAATAGCGATGAACAAAAATTTAATATAAACAATGAATATGAATATATAGAACAGTTGGAAGCTTCCGACACAACACAAAATTGTAATCAAACAGTTTTTGTTCTTTTGGAATTTGAGAAACCAATTATAGCCAGAACGAATGCCACAATTATTGCGTCCAAATTGGATATGGATATTCAAAGTAACTCCTGTCGTTTAGCATTTTGGGGTGAAATAGAGTGGCATACATTATCTAAAAACTATATTTCAGAAGAGTTGCCTAAATTCAAAATATTTAAACGAAAAGTTAAGCAAGGTTCGATACAACGCGTTTCAGGGGATAATCAAGTTATCGTTCAGAATTTGTTTAAGAAAGAGGGGAACCGAGATTATTATGTGGGAAAAAATGTTGAATTATCAACTGGTGAAATTGGTATAATAGAGAGCACTTTCGGTCAAACCTCAAAAGTGAAAATACATTTTCCAAAAGGATTGAAGAACGAAACTATACAATTACTACTAACTAAACGTGCTAATGAAATTTTAGTTTATATGAAATTAAAAAAATATATATTTAACAAAAACCTTTAATTAGTAAATTTTACGGAGTGATAATTTAAAAAACATAAATTAAAAATAATGCAAAAATAAAATATATACTTAAAAAGTTACTATAGGCTGCTAGTGAGTGGCTCACAAAATATATTTAATTGAAACATTATAGAAATTATAATATAGACAAAAAATATATTGTGTATAGTTTGCCTATATGATAACATATTAATATGTCTCTAGAGGCTTCATATGAATTAATAAAATAAAATTTAATTTTTGTGAAAATAATTATGGCTTTATAGTAGATAAATAATATATTGTTTGACAAATTACTTTTTATATTGCTAAGTAAAACAGCTTGAAAAACTCAAATCACAAAGTTAAAAAAGCTTATATTTCAATAAATATATTAAACTTATATAATAATAATATTGTTTTTTTACGGGCTAATTGATAAGTATTTAAATAATAAACCATTTAAAAAAATTTTGTTTTTAAAAGATTTTATTTTAACTCATTTCAAATCAGTCATTTGAAAGTGTTTACATTCGTTATTTATTTATTTATGTTCTCATTTCAAACAGCTGATATTTTTAACATGCCTGTTGATTTGATTTTTGGCCTATGTCAAAAAAATGTTAGATGAAGTTAAAATATATCTTCAAATCTTACAATATAAACTGAAAACTTTTTTTTAGCTTTAGGTTGTGTGCGAGTTAGGCTAAGTTGCGTTCTAAATAAGGAAAATTCTAAGTTATGCCGATAATGTAGTGATATGTCGATACGTGTTGATAAATGGCTAAATGTGTGCAGTGCAAAAAATCCCATAAAAAGTCCCATTTGGCTTAGCATCAACTTAGCCTAACTCGCACACGTCCTTAATTAAATACTTCAAAGTTTAAATCAAAGTTCCAGAAAGAGGTGTTTAGGTCGTCTGCGAGTTAGGCTAAGTTGCGTTCTAAATGTGGGAAATTCTAAGTTGTGCCGATAATGTAGTGATGTGTCGATACGTGTTGATAAATGGCCAAATGTGTGCAGTGTAAAAAATCCAAAAAAATCTCCCATTTGGTTTAGCATCAACTTAGCCTAACTCGCACACGTCCTTAGTTTTCAAGGAAATGCAACTACCAAAAACTTATTAATATTTTTTTGTAAATTTGTCAAAAACAGCTTTCTCAAACTTTTAAAATGCCGTTGGATTTCGTTGGATTTCATTTATGCAAAATGAGATCAATTGAGCGAGTATGGATCTTAATTACATATATAAGATTTTGTATACAGAAATCAATCATTTTCTTCTCATTTCAGATGTTTAAACCAAATCAGTCAGTTGAGGCTAGTGTAAACGCCTTATTAGTATGTACACTGATTAAGGCTTCTTGTATTATTTTTAATACCTTATTAAATTCATTGCAAAACTAAGGCATGGAAAAGTGTTTAATGTATAATGAATTTATAAATGTATACATTTTTTATTATATTATTAAAACACATTAAGGCCGAGTGCGAGTTCGAGTAAATTGAGGTAAAGTAAGAAATTTTATAGGGATTTTTTTGCACTGCACTTATGTAAATATTTCTTTATTTATTTATTGCACTTATTTATTATTATTGGTAAATGGTTTTCAAATTTATTTATTTATAAATTTATTTATAAATTTATAAATTTACTCGAAGTCGCACACTGCCTAAGTCTATCACTTATCAAAGAATGACAACAAGAAACTTATTGCTAAATTGCAAACACTCAATGTTTCTATGCGCATAATGCTTTTATCAACACTTTTTTACAACCAAATTTTTTTTACGTTTTACAACACTAGCCCGAGAACATATGACAAAATTGTTTTGTTTACAAATTTCACAAAATTTACTTATCAAATAAAATTTGATCAATTTAAATGTTGTGGCTTATTGTAGGTGTAATATTGATACTGACAAAAACAGCGCAACCAATACCCTACGACTGCAATGACTTATTGATGGGTCAATATTTATGTCCCGATCCAGCCAGAAAGTACATTGATCCGGAAACGCAACAGCTAATAGGCTGCACAAAGGAAAATAAAGCAAAAGGTTGTCATTATTAAATATTATTTTTTATAATTTAAATTTAATAGAGTTTCTTAAACTATTTTCAGTTTGGTGTGTGGCAGTAGACGGTATCGAATGCTTAGAAACGGGGAATACTACATTTACACGTGAAATGCCTTGCAAATGGACGTAAGCTCGCCAAAACAACATAATATTTAAATAATTAATGTATGTAATAATATTTAATTTTTTATAGGAATGGTTATCACTTGGATACGAGCTTATTACTTGCAGTATTCCTTGGTATGTTTGGAGCGGATCGATTTTATTTGGGTTACCCAGGAATTGGTTTACTAAAGTTTTGCACACTTGGTGGTATGTTCTTGGGACAACTAATAGACATTGTACTAATTGCCACCCAGGCAGTGGGGCCGGCAGATGGATCAGCGTATGTAATTCCATATTATGGCGCAGGTTTAAAAATCGTACGCAGTGATAACACTACATATCGTTTGCCAAGGGATGATTGGTGACAAAATGTCTTCAAATTTCAATGTTTATGTTATGTATAGAATTATTATAATTAAGCTATAAATATTGTAGATACTAGAAAATTTAAAAGGTAAGTACAGAGTTAACCAGTAAAATAGTTTTTAAGAAAAAATAAATGTTAAATAAATATGAAAATATATAAAATATTGACTAAAACGAATTAGTTTATTTTAATAGGCAATTGCGCAGCCGAATCCTGCTGTGATTTATCAAATAGTGTGGATACATGGGTGATGAATGGCTGCGTTGGGCAATCTTTAGGAGTTTTCGTGAAGTAAAGATGATATGTGCCGCATTTTTGCTGTGATGATACTAAGAATGCCACTTTTGCTAGTTCACCACAACACGTGGCATTAAAAATCTATCGTTATTGTGATAGAGTTGCTGTTGGTGTGATAGTGTGAGTAGTTCAGAAAGTTGTATCTATTATTTAAACGTATTTTCTTGTGAGTTGGTACTATCTTGATGGCTATCAGTTTCAGCTTTAAGTCTCCTATAAGAATGTTGGCCACATCGCTGCTTCTCTTCTTGCGAACGTCGAGAATTGAGTACCGCTATATTGTGGCGAATGATTTTGGTTCTGCATTATGTGGTCTGGGAATATCCATATTCCAGTGAATATATTTTCATGTCGTAATATGTTGCAACCTTATAATGAAATACATACCGCTACTTACTTCAGGAAACAGCCATAGAGCGCATCGCAAGTTTTCGCATTACTTTCTTTTTTTTTTTTTCTGTTGTTACCTTCAATCTGTGGATTGAAGTCTTCCATTAGCGTTTTATTTTTAACGCTATTACAGCTATTCAGAACAGAGTACAACTTTTCGTTGAAGATCTTCGTGTCTTGAGGGTACATAAATATATGGTCTTGCTTTAGTTTATAATTTGGCGACAATAATGTGATTACCATGTCATTCGATAGGTACTCCTTGAGCCTCATTGGATAAAACGATGTTAACACAACTAGCTTTTGGTTGATTCGATGCCTCAGAACGGTTTTTAATTTTATCATAATCGCTGAGTCACAAAAAAGGCAGATAAAGTCAAGTTTAGAGTTGATCTTATTTAAACTTTTTTGCAAGAGCTTGTTACTTCATATTCCAAATGATTTCCATATCATCAATCTAATAGTCGTTATTAAGCAAGTCAGAGTATAAATTATTTTGGTTTCAAAACCAATTGGTTTTAGGTATGCGGGTGATAAGTCCATACAGTCCTAGGCTATTGCTGGGGTTGCCTGTTTTAGTTGCCGGTTAAGCATCCAGCTATGTAACGCTTAATCCTTTTAGCAAGGATTTTTCGCTCTTGGTTCCTTGCCTGTATCGCAGAAGAGCGTAGTGTTAAAAGACCAATTGTAAGACCATTGTGTCTACAAAAAGATTTTATAGTATCTCGTAAGGTCTGGAGGTGCGATATTCACGTTTTTATTTGAAAATAAAAATCCTACACCTACCTATTTCATTTTTTGGCGTTAAGCTTGAGATAAAGATTTAGACAATGTAAAATTGCAATGGATATGGTGTTACACAACACTTTCCGTTTTAGAACATCTGTTAAGTTATGACTAAACTATTGCCAACTTTATTACGACATGTTATCGAAAATTATTTCGAAAAGATCCAGTATTGTGAGATATCTGAATAATGTTGTATTGCATAACTAAGGGTAAGGTCCATATTAAAAAACCTGTTTTTTTTAAACATTCACTTTCCATTTTACAAAGCAGATAACATAATAGATAATGATGAGGTGTCATTCATAACATGTTACCGAAATCCATGACAAATTCTTAATTGTACTGCATTGAAAAATAGGTGGATTTTTCTTATTAGATTACTTCAATAAGCTATTAAAATTTTTTCTTATATTATCGGCCAAGAAACTTATGTTCCAATAGATACTTTTAAAAATTGGACTGAGCAATTTAAATTTGAATACTAAGCTCTTATAAACGTTCCATCCAGACAAGAGTTTTCATATCAGCATATTGAAGATATACTTTTTCACTTCATTCACCAATTATCAGTCGAATGATTAAAGTTAAATTGAACATATATACAGAAGGGAAGCAAGGGGTTATCTCATTCTTTTTGTTTTCAAGAATTGACAAGCGCTTGATATTTTAAAAAAATCACGTATTTTCCTTTTTTGAGAACCTACTTCCATATTTAGCCCCTTCAATCTAATGTTAAATAAAAAATGTGAAAAGGGCTACAGTGAAAAAATATTTGATTGATATATGTAAAGGCTTTTTATTCCAAATACTTTAACCGATGAGAAGAAATATATCGTCTGAAATTGCCTTTAGTATGTCCGTCGAAATGTATTATTTTGCGTTTACCATCTGACCATCTGGGACGAGCTCACAGTATATGATTTACCTTAAATCAAATATAACGTATCTAAAACAGATGGCGCAAACGAAATTGTCGAAGCAGTTTAAAAAGATATATTCGCGTCTTTCGCGACTCTATAACACATGGCGGTCACTCTAAAGCTTAACGGTAACAAAGCTCAGAATATTCAGAACTTGCGTATAATCCATATGGCTGTATGGATGTGAAACTTCGTTTGTATCTAAAACCATTGCAGGGATATTATAAATGATCGCCAGACTTAAGAATGGAACCAGAATCGCACTGAATTGAAAGCCATAAAGATAAAGAAAACGAGGGAACCGAAAAACAACGAAGTGGAACGATTCAAGATTAGCTGTAAGTAAAGTTTTGTAAGAGAAAGCCTTAAAAAGCTTATTCTTTTCCTTCGACGAAAAAAAAAGAAGTTCAATCAACTTATAATTACGTAAAAAAAATGATGGGCATATACATATTTGCGTGCTTATAATTTTAAATATTATCAGATGTCAGCTGATATTTCAAACGGAAAATTCGACATATTGAACCACTATCTTATTCAAAACATTCAGAGCGTTCGGAAATATGAGAAAACTATCACGATACTACGAGCACCGCGACACTGGGTTAAATAATATACCCTCCTCTTAAGTTTCTAAAACTTAGTTTTTAAATCTCTAAAATCTCATACAACGGTTTTCAAACATCACTTTTATAAGCTCGCCGTTGAAATCTGTATAGAACGAGTCTGTATATAACCTACACCCTCTTCTTATGAATGAATTCTGCACAGATTTCAATCTGTAAAAGTCAAATGACCGATATCTTGTTCCAGTAATTTAGGACAGACACAACCCGATGATGGGATTAATATTTAGCTAAATGAATTTTATTATATGTTACATTCGCCATCAAGGTTAATGTGTACTGTAACCCAATATATACATCTATTTAATTGTATATATAATATTGTATATTTCCTTCAACTCGTTAACTTCCGTTCCACAGTTAGAAAGAAAATAATCAGAATTAAAATGGATTATTATATGTTATGTATAATTCTTAAGTCAATATTGGATAAATATTTCCGAGTTCACATCATCCATACCATTTTTATGCGCATGAAATTAACTGCCAGAGATGACTAAATATATACAAGTACATTCTAAATCTCGGCAAAATGCATCTTTTTATTTGTCAAACCATTTCCATTCTCTTCAGTTTATCTTTTTAAAATTTAAACTTTAGTCCATCAAACTAAATCTAGGATATATATTACTCTAAAAACGATTTGCAATAAGTTTTGTACAATATACATGCTGAAAAATATTATATTCTGTTCAAGTTATTTATAATTCTCATTAAGTTTAAAAACTTATACCTCTAAATTATGTGCAATAATAATGGTAGGGTGTTCCCATTTATTGGATTGATTTTAATATAATTTGATTTTTAATTGTAATTTTAATGTTGTACAGCTATTGTTATTTTTTTCTTTTGAGTTAAGAATAAACTCCCATTTTTAATTATAGTATGTATACTTATTCTGAGTTCTCAGTATAAGGAATTATTTCTTAAAAATACAGTTTTCATTGAATAAAGTTCATCCATTTTTAGGCCATCAAAAGTTCCAAGTTCAAATGTTTTAAGCTCAAAATGGAGTAACGTAAACGGTCTATATTTGCCTACGTGTTTCCAATCTAATGTGGCATGAATTCGACCCAGATGGAACCCATTTGGCTACTGACCCACAATTAAACTCCATTAGCTAGAAGTGCTAAAAATAAAGTTAAACAAATTCATTTTTGTAGTACTTCCCATGATTAAGGTACAGTCGTTGGCAACAGTGTTCGATATGATTGAACTACAGTAAGATTGGTCTATAATTGTCATTAAAACTCGACGCTTTAAAAAGAAACACCAGTCAAGTCATGGCCGATCTATTTGTCTTCGAGTCATAAAAAATTACCTGAAAAAGTTCCAGTCTTGCAAGATGTCCCATGGAAGGATGTTGTCTTCCACTCATAATGGCATAGTAAAAATAATATATTTAAATAAAAATCAATATGAAGATTGGAGCCTCAGTGACAAGTGAGTTTTATTTATATTTTCTTTGAAACCCCACATGGATAGTTCCATATATATATGTATATGTAATATAGCCTTAATAGACAATCGAATGCTTGTTTTTAATAGGTTTACTTTATAATAATTGATTATAATTCAATTCAATTAAGAAAATGTATATGCAGTGTGACGTTTTTAGTAAAAAAACTTAATTAATTAATTATTGTTGAAAATAATTGATAGTTTCAAAATCATAGATATTAATGTAATATATTAATGTAATATATTAATTAAATATTTTCAAAACCCCCCTTTACGCCTTGACTGTATTATTGTTTATCACTTGAACAGACTAAACAATAATTGACCTCAGAACTACAGATAGTGCCATCAGTTACTCGCTGCCACCACTGTAAACTCTCGTTATCAACATTACTTCCGCTCAATAAAATTTCAACACCCAGTAAAAATCAAAATTTAACGTTAAGATCACTTAGTCCTGTAAGTCATATATTTAATTCTTATTGGAAACGATCGAGAACACTTTTCATTGTACGGAAAATTTGACTTTCTATCGAAACGCCAACATCTCTTGTTAATTCTCGGTTCATTATTCGAAGTTTTCTAATATGGGTTATTGTATCAATACCCCATCTTTCACAAAGACACTTAGTATTTCTATTGACCTTTCACAGACCTGTTATCGAATTTTGGCGGGTTCAATAGCTAATCATTTAAGATCATGGAACGCCTTTCATAAACTAATTTTAGGATCTTGCGATCTGAGCTGGACACGATGAATTCTTCTCAAAATTTCATGCCAGAAATGGAGTACAGTTATGGCCTCTGTGCTGGTGTCACTTATAATAGTATAGTTCTGTGTTAATTTTTCTAATATTTCTACTAATTCTTCCAGCCCATTGAGCATAACGCTAATCGTTAATCTAGCTCGGCACTCCAACGTGTTTCCGATGAGCGTTTAACAGTCCTCTTTAATGTATTTTTCAAAAATTTTTATCGTGATATTGGACGTGAGAAAGGGAGACATTTTTAATTATTCCAAAACATATTACAATTATTAGATCTTGGTTAGCTGCAGTAAGCAAGATAAGTTTCTCGAGAGACGAACAGGGGAAGATTGAGGAGATGTGTAAACAATTTGAATCTATTGAGCTTAGATTTATCGGAACACACTTTTGGTCAGATTTCATACTAGTTGACAGTATTAACGATGAAACTGCAAGATTCATTCTCAGGTCGGCACCTAAGCTGGAGGGATGGATAGGCGTTGACCACACCCTGTGTACCGGGAACAATATATCGAGTATACATATGATGACGGTCTACCTTCCAAGAGCCAAAGGTGTCGAAACGGTAAAACTGCTGAAATTACTCATCAAGCAGAATGAGGATCTGTATACTCAACTGTGGACAGTATTCACCAGCAAGAATATGAAGAATGGCAATTTCCATTAAAGACTAGTCCCAGGAGGCCATTAAAACTAACGGCTGCAGAGTCTTCTACAGATTCAACTCCGTCCCGGTGCATCTACACAAGGGGCGGGAGAACAAAGGGGGAAGTAACTCGGCTGGAGAAACCACACCAGCTGAGGAAGAGTAACTTGCAGCTATAGCGGAACTGGTAGAGGAGGAGGCGACCAGGAGGGAGAAGATTGAGTAAGTCAGTGTGCAACCTCACGAAAAGGAGGACATTGACGCTTCAGATCGCTCTCTACTGGACTTAGCGCCTGCCGAAGACTCCGACAGAATCTCTCTGTCAGACATCGATGATGGTCTGGCACTGATGCACAAACCGAAGAAACAGCAAAAAGGGTATATAATGAAACATAGGGTTTCAAGGCTAGGAAAGACAGGCTCTATACTGTCTTTCATTAAAGAAATCGGAATTTGACTTGAAGAACACTCTAATCCGTCTAAAGGGCACAATAAATTTTTTAGGTGCAGTGTACTATCACTTTTACTAATAATAATAATAAAATGTGTAAACCTTTTTTTATTATCTGGGACACTCACTATAGAATTATGATTTTTTATTTATTTTTTGCCAATAATAAAAAACAAAAAACATTTATAAAAGCAAAATGCTTTATTTTCCTAACAAAACTGACAATTTCTTTCCTTCAGTAATAAAAAAATGACATGCAGATGGCACTGCTGACGTTAGAGTACAACAACTTAAGCGCGCCGCCTATGTTATTGGCATTCACCAATCAGAATACAACAATGCAAGCCTTAGCACATATTTTTGTGAAATTTGCCGAGAGGTGGGTTCAAAGCCGAAGTGCTTATAAAAACGAGCACCAGTCAGCGACACTCACGATGTATATGAATGGAGAACTTTTAATTGTGTGAGCGCACACACCACGAGGTGACGTAAGAATTTACAAATCTGCATTTTTTTTATTAATGACTTTTATATAAAATAAATATTTATTACATTTTTTTGTTTTTTATATTATTTTATGATTCATTATATTAAATAAATATTGATTTTTCATTTTGTAATTTCTAGAGTGACTTACATTTGTATTAATACATGTAAATATTTTTATTTAATAAATAAATATAAAAATTTAATAAAGATTTTTTAAACATTGCATTATTTATAAAAATTTTTTTTTAATAAATAGTTTCCATATAAATTATTTAATTAATGTTACACTGCAGGTGCACTAAAAAAAAATACTAAGTAAGCGAAACGCCGCTGGCTTTTGATTAAAATAAACCGAAAATACATTTTTTATATAAAAAATTGTAAATTAATTTTTTAATTAATGACAAAAACTTTAACTATATAGACTTTATACAGATTTTTGAAAAAAAAATTGATTTTTGCAAACAATCATAAGTCATCAATTATAAATATACGGGGGCAGTTTGAAAACTCATTGATAGCTGGGGGTTTCTGTTTTACCTGAAGAAATTCTCCTAAGTTAACTTAAGAAAATTAGGGCTATTAATAAACCTATCAAAGGACAATGGTGCAAAGTGCTCTTTAAAATTTATTGTATCATACATGTAGACGTATTTTAAGCTAATTTAGGAAAGTTAAGGCTTTTGATAAGCCTAACAATGTACTTTAGTTCAATACTTCACAGCTCATTCGGTACAAGAAAAGTCGAATGAAGGTTCTAGAACCATTTCTAGTGACATATTTCATTTGACATTTTGCTGTCTTCTAACAATCTACACATAAACAATTTGCTCCTAAATATTAACTGATATTATACTATAATATCATATATATTTATGTATATATAATTATACACTTCACATCACACCCAAAAAAATATGCTTGGATTGCTTATGAAGTGAGCCTCTCTATTTTATTCCATTAATTATACATTATCGATGCTCTTTTTTATATTGTGAAGAACCAACCATGAAGGAACACATTTTGAAATGTTTGTAATTAATCTATAGGTAGGCAAATTCTGGTTGAACGTCTACTAAAGTTCATGATGGAAAAAATGAATATTAATTATTGTTGTACTTTCGCTCAGCACTCACTTCATCTATCCTCTTCAAAGGGTTTGCGAAAAAAAAAACATATGTGCGAATTAAAGGTAAATCCTAGTACACGCTTAACCCTTTCACATATCTCTTACATTCCAATCACAGTTAATAGGCAAATTAAATTGCTCATGTATATTGATCTGTCCGACCGCTTACCTAGAGAAAGGAGGGTGATGAGCATATTCAAATCACACCCCTCATCGACTATTAACGCATAATAGCGAAATAATTTTCGCAGTTGCGAAATTTTCCGATGATGTTTTGCATGATGGGTTATTACTGCAATTATTGGCTATAGTATCTCTTTCAAAACGTCTGTTCGGATGCATAAATTATGCTATTAGGATTAACAAAAGGGTTTACAATTGGTTATCATTTAATTTTATGGCAGAGATTTTTTTTGAATAATTTGCTATGGTGAGTCTTTTTTTAAAGTTTTCAACACATACCAGAAAGGATTGATATTTGTTGTTTTTAGGGTCGAAACTAATCATTAATCAATCATATCTATTAGTTTAACGATGAGGCAATTTGAATTTTTTTTTGTTGGAAGTAAAAAAAAAATTTTTTTTAAAAAAGACTGAAGTTAAGTCAATTGCACCTTTTGTTATTCTTTTTTTTATTGTTGTTGCTTTTAAGTTACAGTTCTACCTAGATTTTACTTTGACTACAGTGACAGCAGCTGTTTTTATAGGATTAGGATTATTAGTAACCCCACATATACGCTTAAGGTTGTGGGTGCTCCTTTAAAATCGATTCCACTGTACCGATGATAATAGGTATTATGTATATAAAAGTAATATGGAAAATAAAGTCAATAACAGGTAAAATGGGTATTTGTATTGAAGCCATCTACTGGCTGATATATGAAACTATAACTTGGATCTTCATTGTACTGTCAAAATTTCTTGACAATTGTACGAATAAAAACGAAGTTCATTATAAACTCCCATTTTTAAGTTATGTTTATTTTGCAATCCAGGTGGTAAATATCAAAAATATCAAAAAACCTCTGACAAGGTATGTTAGTTCTTGTCATTCTTCTTAAACTAGTTAACCTATGTTAAATAGGAGAGGAGAGAGAGGATCTTTTCCTTCTTTGCGTATTTATTTTTGCAAATTTATTTGTTTTTTTTTTATATTTGGGTCATTGCTATTATTTCATTTACCACTTTACCTGTATCTTTTGCATTTTTGTCACAAAGAACCAACCAACCAACCATCTCTTGGTGGTAATCGAACCCACACCCCAATATACGACAGCTTGACAATCTCTGTGTTATGCTACGTAGCGCCTAGTTGACCTATAATAACACACGGTTAATTCTCATTTCACGCTACAAATCTAGGGTTTCTAAAGCACAACAGTTGTTTGTAATCCATCTGGTAAATATGTATATTATTAATTGATAGTTATTAGGGACTTCATATTAGAAACAATCTAATTACAGTTGATCTAGTCTAATAATGTTAAAATGTAGCTAATACATACTTTACACTACATAACCAAAGTCCCATTTAATTCATATTAATCCATTTGCTGAATGAAAATGTTTATTAGGGACAATCATATTGTATTAAGTATAGTTAACTAACATTAAATCCAGCTAATACCCGCTTCACACCAAAAACTTAAGCTTACTTCCGAAATGAGTCTTAAGTGTTCATTCACATTTTACATTTTCCCTTAGAGCAACTGCAATTAGAAATATGAGTGAAATGAGTGAATGAAGAGAGGAATGAGAGAGGATGAAAAGAAGAACTTAATTATGTCTTCCTACTCCCGAAGGCTGTGAAAGAGTTTAAAAACAACAAACATATGTATATACAACAGCAATAACTTCAAAAAGTTGAAAAGTATATTAACGTTAACTAGCCTTGTGTGTAATGCGTATAATTTAACTATCTGAATTAATATGCTCAAATATAGGTATTCCATGTAAGGGTCCTATTATGCATACAGTCATGGTCACATAAAATATAAATTTAGTCAGATAGTTTTGAGTTATTGCCCTGTATTCAGTGGCATCTACTTTGGCATATTTCATACACTATTGGATAAGCTGAAAAAGACATGCATAGATTGGAGTATTGCGTCTAGCCGAAACCCGAAAATGAGTTGGTAAAGCAAACCATATAAGTACCGTTTGAAGGTTATCAATTTCTAAAAACCATATATGGAGATTTCAATTCTGATGCTATGTATATATCAATTAATCGGTGCCATATAACATATTATGTAACATAATTAGTGACCCAATATTTAAAAATTTTAGCAATGTTTGGTTAGTTTAGGTTAGGATATCGCCTGTGATGTATATATCATTCTGCTAACTTATTCAGTGATTTAATAACTAGTAATGATGATGATGATCATATTTTTTCGAAGTACGAGGCACAAACAAAGTAAATAATAAGATAATTCATTTAATATGATCTGTTTAATAAGTTTCATATAAGTCATAGTCATGAGTTTGTAAATATTAAATTTGACAGGGTAACTCTCTAAACTTTACCCCTACAGGGTCACTGAATTGTAGGGGTAGCGTTAAGAGAGATTACTGTCCAGCTTTAACAACGTAAAGAAGAAACTTATTTCATATGGAATTTCTGTCATTAGAACAGATTAAGAGTTCTTCTCCAGATTTAGATCTAAACTGTGTTCACAAAGCTTTAAAGGGGTTTTCTCCAGAACCGCCTGTTTTAATAAAAGTAATAAGAAAGGTAACTGTTATTTCATTGTTATTAGAATTAGAATTTATATGACATTAAAAAATATTTATAAAAATCGATATAGGCCACATATTTAGTTGGCAACTATATCTACTTGTGCTTACTTATTTACTTACGGCCTTAACAACCCCTTATCTGGTTACTGCTTGACTCAGCTTTGCTTTCCGGACGCCACTGCTGCGTGCGCGCTTTATTCAGTCTCGTATATTGAGTGCTCCCTTAATTTGATCACAACATCGGACACACGGTTTAGCTCCATGTCTTCTTCATCCAACTGTTGCTTTAAATACATTTTCTGCTGGAATATCGTCATCCATTTTACCCGACATGACCAGTTTATGTCTCTGGCTGTTATTACGCTGAATTATATCAATATCCTAATAACGCTCGTACAGCTCTTGGTTGTTCATTCGAATGCGGTAGTCGTCGTCAACTCACATATCACTTATACTAATATCACATAAAGTCATTTTCGCAGTGTTCGAACCATTTTTGTTGATTCTCCATTTCCGGTTTGATTTTTGGGATTTTCCTTTTTCCTATGATGGCTTATCTTCCTTCCTAATGCTTTGTAGAAGATGGCTTTTTGTGAATTTCTTTAGCTTTACTTATAAACCGCTTAAAAATAAGATTATTTTATGGTGTATTTTATATTTTTATTGGAGTAGAGGGCGGAAATTAAAAAAAATAGTTTATACTTCTTGCTTTAAAATAAAAAAAAATAAAAAATTTAATATACGTATTATATTTTTCTCTACGAATGATTTATTTCGTAAAATTCTATTAATTTCGGTCAAGTGAGTAAATTGTAAACGATATAATCACATCTAATACTTGCATTTGTACCATAATGACCCTAAAGGGAATATTCAGGAACATTTATTATATAAACGAATTTACTCACTATAGAGAGTTTTGCAGAGTATGTATAGATATATAGATACATACATATGTTTGTATGTGTGTTTTGCATTCATGTGAATACATTGTAAATGAAATCATTGAACTTTGGACTTTTGTCCAAACTTGATAAACACAAAAACTTACTTTGCAACAACAACAGTAATAGCAACAACAACAATAAAAACAACAAAATGAAATGCAAAACAACAACAAATACGCAATGGCAATGATATTTGTATTTTATTTACAAAGAATACACACATTAAAATGGCTGACCTTTCAAGGCCAATGATTTAAGTTTCCCAAATCGAATAATAGGAGCATTGACAATGCATACACAATTCAAAACTTCGTGCAAATATTGTATATAAAAGCAGTGAGCCACTACGTCACTCATTTGTAAACGCGTCAATACCAATGGGGTACAACAAAAACTCTTAAAAATCCCAAAAGGACAAATAAAACTAAAACAAAAAAAAATGAAATAATAAATTCTCTATCGAAATCTTCTGTGATTCTAAGCTACTCTAACCAACTTATAACAATTCCCTTCCGCCTTGTAGTGAATTTCAAACTCGTTATGCACAGAGAAAAACGTTTATGCCATTAGCCTTGGGCTCGTAAGTAACAAAAAAATTACCCAAAAAAAGCAAAGCAAGAAATGAAATATAAATGAGGCAAGAAAAGAAAAAAACAACTCAGCATACAATATAACAATACAACAACAAATCACTCAACTAGAAAATATAACAAAATAAAAAAAAAAAGATTTGAATCAAAAGCAAATCAGAATAATTCTGATATTTAGACTTGAGTGCCTGTATGTGTATACTATTTTATTTGTCTATAAATACATAAGTATATATTATTTACTTTATCTTCTATGATAGAGAATGTGTAGGTAGTACATATAATAAAAATCATTTACATAATGAATTTAAAATTTGTCGTGGCATATACAGTACGCCGTACTGCACAGTGTAAATAAAATATTGTATTTAAAGCAGTGACGTTGGCGAAAAAGCATTGCTCGTCTATGTGTGTGTTTGTGTAGAAAGCAGAGAAATTAAATATGCACAGTGAAAAGAAAATTAATGCTTTCCTTGCAAGAAGAGACGTTGTATGGGTTCAGTTGTTGTAAGTGGGGTGAAGAGTGGTTAATATTAGACACAACATTTGAATGCAGTTCTACTTTGTAATTGGAGGCACTGAATTTAAATGGGACTGCGTCGTACTTTCTGTCTGCTGTGCGTAGTGTGTATAATTTGTTTTTGCTTTTGTTTTTGCATGTAGGAATGTAAGCAACTGTGTGTGCCTTTAGATTTGGGAATCGTTTTTGTTTTTGTTGTAATTTACTGAACAATTTTACTGCGTTGTCATGTATGCGGGCTTATGTTGAATATTTAATGTTTTAAATATGATAATAAAAAATATATAAGATTATACGATTACCGCAATAGGCTTAAGGATACACATATATAGTATATTTTAAATTAAAAAAAAATCGTTTTTCAATATTTAGAAAATTTATTTTTTATTTAATTAAAAATATATAAAATTATAGGGTGATACGGTAATAGGTTTGAGAGAATTTTGATTAAAAAAAATTGTTTTTCAATTTTAAAATTTTATTTTTATTATTTTTTTATATTAATATTAATTATTTTTAAAAATTATATTATTAATATAATAAACAAAGTTATATAAAAAAATTTAAAGTTCCCTAATACTCTTGAGAGAATAATTTATAAATTTTTGGTTTTATTTTTTTATGTATTCTAACAAAATAATATAACAATTTAAAAAAAGATAGTTGAGACATTTTAATTTACAATTACATTTTAAGTTTAAAAAAATTTATTTTACAAAATTGAAAATATTTTTAATAAATTTTTTTATATTTTCATTAATCATTTGGAAAAATAATATAGTTACTAAAATATGATAAATACAAAATTACAAAATTTCATGGGCATTTAAATTTTCATTCATTTTAGTTGGCTCTCGAGATCTATCATCACCCTTATTACTCACCGGAATATTTGCATTAAAAATTTTCAAGCATTAATGATATATATTGAGATGAATAGCGCCCTTCTTGAGCTTAAATATCATGATGTATGCTCTCCAAAGTGCAACTTTAAAATTCTTGGGTAAGTCAACGTTAAAAAGAGCATTAGATATAATTAGCCTAAATGGAAGAATTAACTGTCTTCCATTTTATAGTTTATTTTACAAAATTGTTCGCACAAAATGTAAGTGTTACAACAACAAAAAAAAAAGATGTACTAGACAGATTGAAATAACAAATAGATAAATATATGTGGCTAGATCATTTTATCTAACAATAAATAGATGGACCTATATAGTTATATCTCATCTAACTGATAAAACCACACTTTATCTATTTGGTCTATATATTTTATGTAACAGATTTGTTACGTCCTTGCGTTACAAATAAATAAATAGATGTATTCGTATGGCTAGAACAATGTATTTCATTCGATTGATCAAACGGATGCATTCTTCATCTAGTCAATATGTGGTAGATGGTGCAATATTTACATCATATTGCGCTACAAACAGTTTGATAGACTTAACTTAATGAAGGATATAACATTATGTTTTATAAATTAAGTCAAATGAGTTAGCTATACGTAAGAACTTAAAGGTTGACTTTAAAAATAATATTTAAAAATAATTTATTATTAAATCTTATGGCCAATAGTTCCTAACACTTAACTGAATACTGAATTTTTAAATTTAAACTGTTTAATGAGCATAAATTACTTAATTTAAGTAGACTTTGATACACTGCAGTTTCTCAAATCGCTTATATAATACTAAAACATAACTGACTATAGATTTTAGACGAAATATCGGTGACAATAAAATATATTTTCTACAATCAAATCAAAAAAGTTGTGTAATATTGAAAATTGACCAATTAGCCTGTTCAAAAATATATAGAACTAAATTCTACACTGAACTTTTTCATCTTTTTATTTACGACTAAAATTTTTATATTTAGATTTATAAATGTTTTTTTCCTTGTGCAACTAATTTTAATTTTAAAATTTTAGTCTAATGTATACAACTGTGTTGCAAAAAAACTGTACCCAAATTTATACTATATATTCACCCAAAATTCCATAAATTTAATTTATTGCATTGTGTTCAAAAATACTCATCACTACTAAATACAGTTGAATCAGTTCAGGTCATAAGGTCAACGTATCTAATGCACATTTCTACGCATTTTTTTTATTTTACTTTACCTAACTCTGAGCATCCGTTAGCTTTGGCACAAATTTTTAGTAAAGTTGAGTTGCCACGTTTAATTTCAAAGTGTTCGTTCAGTTGCTTGACAGCTAAGCAATCTATTTGTTTGGCACAAACACATTTCAAAGCATTAACATTAACATCAACGTCAAAGAATTTTGTGTATTTGTCCCTTAATATCCCAAACAGGCAGTCTGTCTAAGCAATAAGCAACAAAAAGATACGAAGAGCACTGTAAAGAAGAAAATAAAAAAAAATGTTCTTGCCTTCTTTGAATGGTTTGATAGAATAGCAACTACACACTATACACAGAACAGAGCCAACAACAAAATAACCCTCATCAACTATACCAGTGTATAATTTCCAACGGTACGCACTCATATGGCATTGCCAACAAGTTAAAGAACAACAAAACTACGCACACATACATACATACACTCTATGATATTTTGTAAGGCAAGCATACATACACAACTCATATACAATAATATTAAGTCCACGCACTACAGGGCAAACAACAAGATAATTTCCCGTACGGCTAGAGGGGCATACAAAAACAAAGGCCAAAAGCCGCTTGGTATACATTTTATTAATTTTTTTTTAAATAATCGCGTTATATGGTATTTATTGTATATAACTTTATATGTATATTTTAGTGTTAATACTAAGTTTAGTATTAAATTCATATAGATAAATAAAGAAAATAAAAAGTATATATAAAATGTTTTTCAAATTTAAAATAAAATTTAATGCGCGCCACTAAAATGTTTCATTCATATTCAGTGGCTGCGCTTGCTTATTTACAAACACTAAAGCAATTCTGTTTTGTGTTTGTGAGTAAATGTAATATGTATGTAAATGTAATTATTTTAATTTTTTCTTTATTTGTCTAACATTTCTGTTATTATCAAAAAAAATGTAAATATAAGTAAAAATCTTTATTAGAATCTCTTCTCTATAATTAGCATCGTCCATGAATTGTTCAATGTAGCGTACAATTTCTTTTTTGTCATATTTCATTTATCATTACTTCTTTTATGTTTGAAAATGTACTTATGTAAACTCAAAAGGAATAAAAAATATGTTAAAACCTAAAAAATATTTTTTTCATATACAATTTAAATGCGGTACAAAGTCAACGCACAGCAAACGAAATACTCAGCCATCAACCCGTAGCCAATGTGACAAATTTTCATTCCGAATACAACCCTGATTGCATGCTTAAATTTTTATACAAGCAAACTAACTGCAGCTTATGTACATAAATAATAAAGCTGATATCTGCACATACGATGTACATAGCCTGGAAATACTCGTATAACCGTATAACGTATCTGAATAACTACCAGATACATATTTCAATATGAACACATTGCTTAGCACAGCAGAATTTACCGGCAAGAACAGAGACGGCGTCAACTTGCTTTTCTCGAAGTGAAAGGGATGAAATGAGGTTATGAAGAGAAATGGAAATGGGAATATAAAAGACTTGTTACTTTGTACTACCACAATACACAAAAAATTAATATTTCTTTGTTAATATATTTATTTATTAATTTTTAAAAAAAACACTACAAATGGATGGTCACTTTCAAGTAGAACCAAGACGTGAAAGCTATAACTTTTCTCATATGCTGTAACTATTAACGTACAAAAAGTAAACGATGCTTTGCTGAATTTGCAGCCACTTGTAAATTGCTGATAATGAACCTCATAAAAAATTCCGATTCTATAGGAACTGGTTTAGCTATACAATCCTACTAACCAGAGACCTATTGTGAGATTCTAATAAAACTCTGATTCACTCTTGGATAATATTGGAGCAACATAAACACTAGTTTGACTTACAGGTAATCGTTGCACTAGATTAAGTTAGAGTGACGGCGTTGCGCCCAAAGCCCATTTGAATTCAAATACGAGTAATAGCTCGTTGTAGTACCACGGATTAGTCTTGTCTATACGCAGACTAGAGGTCACCGTATGAATAACGCCAAAAGGCACGACTATCTAATTTAAGACAAAATAAACCGACCTGCTGATAAGACTATAAACTTGTGCAAGTCTCTAAGTTTGTAATATGACAACTCTGTCAACTCCCAAAGATTTTAAATCTTCCTGTAGCTAATGATAATGACACATAAGGCAAAATACATTTTTCTTCTCATCCGAAGAGTCAGAACCATAACAAAAGTTATTATAGACACAGTCTCACAGCATGCCTTTTTAGATTAGGTCGATCTTGAAAACTCAAAGAAGGGTTTATCTTTCCAATTTTTTTAGCTATGCTTAGATATTTTTGTTTTATTGCTAGCTTGGCTATTGCAAGTAGGATACCAATATCTGAGAAATGATTGTCAGAGAACAGAGTGCCTGCGTTGACAAACTTCTCTGTTCAGTAGTTCCCTGAAATGTCCCTATGTCCAGGAGCAGTAATGTGAGCTGAACACTGATACGTCTAGCTAGCTCATTAAGATAAGTAATCTCGACTGTTAAGAATGTGACCGTAGCACTCAATAGAGCTTTTATGACAGCTCAGCTGGCAGTTATTGTGCAGATGGATTACTTTCTGTTGTCGAAATACTTGCTCAATATATAAACAACTTATTAAAGCCGCATTGTTCCATCCAGAGCTTATGTTTCTATTCTATAATATTCTATTACAAACGCTTGGTCCTGCATATCACTGAGAATGTCATAAATTATATTAAGATTGTCATCCTAATTTTAAATTCCAAATTTCTAGAATTTTCTAGACTAATACTCATATATTACTGTCTAATAAATGTTAGTTCTTTTGTCAGCTTTAGTTCAGAACATAAAAAACATATCTAAGTGACTTGGACGTTGTAATATTCCTATGAGAAGGAGTTGACATTCTATTAAACAGACTAGTCAACAATAATGATCTATATGTTAGGTTAAACAATTATTCTACTCATATAAGTAATAAGTTTGAGAGTTCTACCATCGCATCACTGTTGTTGTCACTACAATACATATATTTTTGGATATTGTTTCTTGGTCAGGTAGCAAATACATAAAAAAAAAGAGATGACAACTTGTATCTAAATTCCGTTCTTTTTGTATGAATTCTAGAAAATACTGGAACCTACCTACCTGGTTTTAGGTAGTAAAATAGCAAGAACAAACACAAAGTATAGAATAAAAATTGAATTGGAAATAGTAAAATCACAAATTGCTGTGGGTTAATAGCAATAACAAATGCTATAATACAGTACTATAACCACTAATATTTCTAAACAGTAATGTCAATGTACCTCTAAGACGGTTTTTGAGTACTACACATCTTTAAACGAAATAACGATGCAGCTCAATATTTCTCCAATCTGGATCCCTGGTCATTGAAATATTTTCGGCAATTGCAGAGCAAACGAGCTAGCCAGCAAGAGTACTCAATCGGAACACCTAAGTAATCTGGGGATATAGTTCTTTCTGTGCTGATATTTTCAATAAAGACTGGAAAGACTTAACGATATGCACACATCTGTATGCAATCTAGCCGCTTTCCACTAAAAGGAAATCCAATATTCTCATTAAGATACCCCGTAGAGATATCAGTCTTATGACTGGTTTACGTACAGGTCATTGCAGACTATGGAACCATTCTGAAGATTGAATCTTCCTTTCAATCATTCCTGTCGTAGGTGTGAGGAAGACGATGAAATTGCCTTTCATATACTTCGTCTTTGCCCAGCTTATGCATGGCGGCGATTCAACCCTTTAGGTGGCTCCTAGCTTAAGGATCTTAATCAATTACAAGACCTCCCACTAAACAGTATAATAAGCTTCGCTAAATGTTGTAGGTGGTTTTAAACCCTGTGTATTACCTACTCCCCTTAATTTGTGTTGCTTTTAATTTCTAAAATATCTGATTGAAGTATATGATTCCGTATACTACAGAGAATAAGGATATGAACATAACTATTGTCGCATTATGTGTTTACGATATTGCTCTGTTTTATTAATTATATCTTTTATACTGATTTCTGGAGTGTCAATGAACACTTTCACCTATCTGAAATGGGGACTACTAACCCAATTATACAGATATATTACATATTTTTTAAATATAAAGGAAAAAACTGCATTATATAGGTATATGTATTTATATATTTTAATACAGTAGTGGTTGGATCCTTTATATTGATTATTGGAATCCCCATGTGAACTTTTATCTATCTGGAGATGGGACAACTGTTTCAATAACCCAGATATATCAAATTTTTTTATATATAATGTAAACATATTGCTTTATATATGTTAATACAGTTCCAAAAATATTGCATAAAATCCCTTTTTAAAATTTTGAACGCACGCCACTGTACTGCAAAGGTCGCCTGCTGTGCCTGCACGTACGTATTTAATGAGCAGCAAACGGTTCGGTTGTTCGCTTGTTCGTCAGTTCGTTCATTTGTTGTAATTGTGTTTTCAGTTAGCATTGCATGTGGCGCTTCTATACGTTTTCCCTGCGCCGCACATATCTGGGCATGTATCTATAGATACTTGTGATTGCAGATACTCGTACAATGTGCAGTTGTGTGTGAACGAGTGAGTGCATGCATGTAATCAAAATAACATTCTGTTAAGGCTTATGGCTTATGGAAAGTAAGTAAATAAAAGCAAACGCTCTGTGTTCGATGTTGGCTATTGAAGCCGACGCAATAATGAAGCGTTGTAGCTCAACGCTCAACGCTCAACGCAATGTGGCAGCACAAAAGTATCTGTTGAAAATGTATCTACGCTACTGCCTGACGCCAGCCAAGCTCGTTTCGTTTCATTGCGTTTCGTGTCGTTACATTTTGTTTTTCTTTCAATTATGTTATAAGCCTCAAAACTTGGGCACTTGCAGTGTTCAAGATAAGAGTAAATAAAATTATGTAGGAAATTCGAATGTCATCGGTGCACATAAGCCGTAGCATTTACCGCCGCTGCCTGCCTTTGTGGTTCTCCCTTTGCGACTCAAGGCATTTATATACTTGCATACAACATATAAATTTTACATAAAATCTACTGGTAGGTACAATTGTTTCTAAAGACACGAACACACAGATACTCGCAAATGCAGTTCAGATACATTGTACGACTATGGTATATGAGTTCTGGAGAAAAAGAGGAAATTTGAGAAAAAAAAATATAAAAATAATTTGAAGCGCATAGCTTGTGTAGTGAATTATTTTGTATTTGATTTTTACTTGAGGGGGGAGAGTTTAGCCGATTCGAGCATTTGAAGTACATAAGCGTTTGCCGGTTATTCTGAACGCTCGTACGGGCAATTCTCATTTGTAATGAAAATTTCCAGTCACATTCGAGCGTAATTCAGACACTCAATCAGTTCCTCATATCGCATGCAACCAGACCTGCTCATTAAGAAGAAATTTCGTACGTTTTCTGACGGGGTTTGTGGTTCTATTTATTCTACAGCGAGTTTTTTTTTTCGTAAATTGGTACATTTCCTGTTTAGGATTTGTCGCATTCTCATCGCACTTATTGTGCATACTTACCTCATAGCACATTATTAAAGGTTTTGAAAATTGATACTTTATGGATGACTACAAAAAGGGAATATTCTGAAGGAATTTAAGAAGAAATAAATTCATTAATATAAATTTTGATCTACTCTGAATTCGTTCTTATGTGTTCAGGTGAGACCAAAAAAAAAAAATATATAGAAATCCTTCAGTATTTCAGGAATATTTATGATATTTATAAACAAATGATGTCACTCGGAAACTCCTAATACATCTTAATCGAAATAAGAATCGATAATAAGAGCTCTAAAACGAAATAAGACATCTCAATTGAAATTAATATCGAAAATAAGACATATTAATCGAAATTGTTATTGATAATATGATATCTTAATCAAAATTAATGTCATTAAGATATTATAATCTAAAGAAGTATCGATAATAAGACATCTTATTTGGAATTAATCTGGACAAGGCACTTAATCGAAATTATTATCGATAATAAAAGATCGAATCGAAATTAATATCGATAAGATATTTTAATCGAATTAGTGTAGATAAAAAAACTGATTAATCGAAATTAAAGTTTTTGTGTAGTGCTCAAAATGAATTAGATAAGATGAATAATTTCGCACAGAACTAAGAAAATGATTATATTAGGTTAAATGTAGTTCTCCAAATATTATTCCAATTGTTCGAATATTGAAACATTCTAATGTTCGAATATGCATGTGGTCGAACATAGCTGTCGCTTAAATATATTCGAACACTACATTGTGTATAGGATGAAATTCAACTATGTTCGAATACAAAGTGTATATTTAGGAACAATGTCCGCAAACAAAAATTTATGTATGTTGCATAAAACTTGCTAAAACTCAAGTCAGTATAGATGTTGTATAAACAGATGTACTTTTTTCGTACCTCAAATATCTTAAAGTAGTTCGAGGATATCCACAACTACAAAGTGTTTGGTTTAAATGTACGAATACGATGCCTGAATCGCTTGAGAAACGTAACGCCAGAATGCTTTGAAGTAGTAGTTTAGTATGATAGATAAAGAGATTCGGACTTTAATCCTGACAATTTTAGCAACATCTTGGTGATAATATATACAAAAATATGAAGCGATAAGACTTTACGATAAGATAAATGAAGACCAAAATCCCATGCTTACAATATAACATTATCATAAATCAGAGAAGTCCTGGTAACGAAGAAAGATATGATGACGCACGGGCACATATAAATGAGACATGAGTCATCACAGTACAGCATTGAAATCTACACAACTTAACTAAGCCATACACACGTGTTCGCTCATAGAAAATATTGAGGATTTGCAGGATTTTTACTCTAAATATACTGATATATAAAGGTATGATTGCATAAATATATTATAATGTAATAAAAATAAAAAAAAATTGAACAAATTAAATTCTTGTTGAAACTTGGGTACTTCTAATGATTATGAAATCGTCTGCTTAATTCCTATGTGATTACAGTAAACGATAGTAAGAAGTAAATTTTATTTAGACATTAAAGACCCATGCTTATCTACGGATGTGCCATTAATTAAATCACAATAAATATAAGAATAGAATTTTTGTATATTACCGAAAAGTACTTCAAAAAATATACACCTATGAACTATTACTAATTGATGGGTCTTACTATAACCGGTACAATCACGCAATGCTACTTTGCAATGGGTCTTACTATATCCGGTACATTCACGAATTGCTACTGATCGAATGGCCTTACTGTATACGGTATACTCACGAGCTCGATCATATAATAGAGGAGCATACTCTACGTTGGTTGTTACTAACTACATAGTGAAAGCTATTAAGTGGGATATCAATATGTAGTCTGTTACTACGGTTCCATTGTATTTGCCATCATCAAAACGAAACAACTTTAAACTTACTTAATAATTCATACATCTTTAAAAGAGATGTCGAGGCATTTCATTGGGATATTTTCGGTAATAGCAAAAGCAGACGGGGTGCTTTAGGAATCTTGGGTGAAACACTTTAAAAATATGGGCATAGCGTTGACACCATGCAAACTTAGTTATTTTTGTGCAGAACTTTTTAATAAAAGATTGAAACACACAACGATATATAAGCATCTGTAATAAAGTTATGTGCTTTCTATAAAAAAAATCCAATACTCTAATTGAAATATCAGTCTAGATATAGGTTTGTCGTTTAGAGAATCATTCCAGTTGTGGAGAGGACGATAAAAGTGCCACGCATTTGTGTTTTTGCCCAGCGGATCCGCTTTACTATTCCAGAGGCTTCTTTTTTTGAGTATATTGGCCTCCCATTAATTGGCATTTTAAGCTTCGTTAAAGGCCTAAGATGACTTTTTTACCTTTGTGTTTTCCATTATACGGTAACACAATAAGCGAATAGGCCTAAGTGGACCCTTTTGGATTGCTGGTATAACCTAATCTAGCTTATCAAATTATGTAAATCTAGTTATTTATTATTTCTGTGTAGATATAGGAAAATGGAATAGAGGAATATTTTAATTATTACAGTGGATTTGTATGGAGTCGTTTTTTCCAGAATGCTTTGAAGTAGTAGTTTAGTAGTTTAGTAGTAGTAGTAGAGGAATATTTTAATTATTACAGTGGATTTCTATGGAGTCGTTTTTTCCAGAGAATTATATATATGTATGAATACAACTTCTTCTATGCTAAATGCAAGGTATTTAATGAAAACTTCCATAGCTAATTATTGTGAAGGTAATCTAATAATAAATCTGAAAAAAGGTAATAACTTAAAAAATCAAAAAATTAAAATTTCTCTCACAAAAGATACAGTAAATTATGAACTTCCGTTTTAAAAAAATTGGTTAGATAGAGAATTAAAAAATTTGAGTTTTTTGTTATACTTTTATATACAAAGTATGAAATAATTTTATTATTTTCCATTGACTACTTATATCTTTTGGAATTAAGAGAAGTCCAAAATGTTCACTTTTCTAAAAAATAATAATAAAAAGTCCCTAGCATTTAATTTAAATGTTACCAAACACTTCTTTCAAGTATTAACGTGTGTGAGTTTAATGTCATTCGGTAAGAGATTAGTAAACTCCTTAGGGGGTCTCATACCCTCAGCAACATTTGCGCTTTTAGGATCACAGTGAACTTTATTACACCACTTCAAGAGACATACAAATCAATCAACAATTATTTTGTCACTCAATATAATTTATTTAATCAACACTTTAAATTCAGTACAAAGCTCCTCTTATATACTGAATTGAAATTATAAAATCTGCACCGTCAATTTTGTATGATTTCCTTGATTTATCGTACAACCCTCGTCTTTTTTGTTTACATATTAATATTACGAATGAACTTACTCTCTGAAATGCTAAAACGAGTTCGGTGTTTTTATACTCAAGTGTGCAGAACTCAAACCCCAGGAGATCTTTTTGGATAATTGACTAAACAGAAACATTTTCCCAATGGTTGTGATTTCTTGTATTAATGTTATTTGGTACAAAATATTTATTGTATACGAGTTATGCATATTCCTGAATGTTCACTGACTAAAGATAGTTCCGAGCGATTACAGTAATTTGACCGAAATGTCAAATGAATTCGCACAAATTCTAGTAGGTAATAGATAAAGTATATTCCATACACTCACCATTATTCACCGATTCTGTAAAACAAAGAATTTTTTGGAACCTAGTTCCATAGTTTTCAGACGTTCAGCTAATATTGTACTTTGAGAAATTATTTTTATAATACGGATATTGTATTTTGCTATTAACACTCTTTCATCTACAATTAAGATCCTAATAAAGGTGCTTGGAGATAGAATAACGGCTTCTGTACAAAGAAACAATTATTAATTATGGTGTAGTTCGATTTCAAAAAGGAACATTATCTATCCATTAGTTAAAATCGGACACTTTTTAGGATTAAACTTTATTAACAATAAATGCACCGGCATAATCATTTTGATTATAAAAGCGGAGTTCAGTAGACTGTTGTATGATGCTTAATCTTCAATCTTATTAATCTTAGTTTCATCCGTATTTCAGAGAAAAATTTTCAACGTATTTTTATAGATATTTTCGAGTTTTAATTAGTAGATCTTAATGAAAGGATATAATTATTATAACAGAATATTTCCAATAATCTTACAAATTATTCTATATACTCTCCGACTGTTGATTTTTCCAATTTACGCGTACTACATCCACTTTCACGGGTGATGAAGCGATTCTTTAAATTGGTATTTTTGCAGTGATTATTTAATTAAACCTATAAATATTCCATCCTTGAAGTTCCTTCAAGGTACATAATAATAATAAGAGTAAACGGGGTACTAGCACCCACTTGAACAGAGCACTGCAGCCATGATTGATCTTTTGTGCTACAACAGACCTTAACCGAACAGAAGACATTCTGCCTTCCGAATGAAGGCTAAAATGTTAGCCGTTGAGGACCTCCTAATGTCGGAAGGTAAGAGTAGTTCCCGACCCAGTGACCTCCTCCTGACCCAGAGCAGGGCTGGGCAGTCACATAGAATGTGGCTGGATGTCTCCTCTGCTTCTAAGCAGAGTCTACACTCTATCTCTTTGGACAAACCTTCACGGGTGATAAAGTGATTCTTTCAATTGGTATTCTTGCAGTGAATATTCAACTAAACCTGTATATATTCCATCCTTAAAGTTCCTTTAAGGTACATAGAACTATTATAAACAATTTCTGTTGAATTATGTCGGATGCCAAGTGATTTACTTCATTGCAGTTTTTTCAATAATGTTGTAATTTTGCATCGATTTTTGTTATGTTTTTGATTAGTTAAGTGAACACCCATGTTTTCTGGTATTTTGGGTGTTGTATGCAGGATCACGTCCCAAAAACTGTTGCGAGACCTCTTTTTACATAAATACCTAATATAATCTGGGAACATCTCTTAGGTTAGGTTAGGTTATACCGGCGATCCTTAGAGGATCCACTTAGTCCTATTGGCCCATTGTGTTGCCGCATATATAGGAAACTCAGAGTTTAGATACACCTAGAACTTTTAAAGAAGCTTAAAATGCTGTTTAGTGGGAGGTCTTGTAATTCATCAAGATCCTCAAGAAAGGAGGCCTCTTAACTTTTGAGTAGCCGCCGTGTATGAGCTGGGCAAACACAGAGTAGGTGAGAGGCACTTTCGTCGTCTTTCTCACAGCTGGGAACATCTCTTATAGAGAAAAATGAACTTATAAGAAACAGAAAGTGTATCAATTTCCAAATAAAAATAGAAACTAAAAAACATTAAAGTTGGAATCTTTATTTTTATATTGAAAAACTTGTCAACATTAATATTCAGGATGTCCATATCAAAACAAACTTATTCGGCATTACTAAACAAGTATAAATAGTAATATGGTTTAAGGCTGTTCAACGCCGAGCACCATAATATTTGCAAAAGTCACGTGCAGCTCTAATGTCGCTTAGGAGCGTATGCTAGGAGGGTGTGATTAGGTACGTAGTTCTTTCTCTGGAACGCGAAAATTGTTAAAACTATGCACATAATTGGAAGGAACTAAAATAGGTAAATAAATGCGTTTTTCGAGAATAAGTATGAGTATTTCCCCCTTGTAAAGTTAGAAAAAGAAGTAATGCACAAGAAGTCAACATTACAAATGAGAGCTATTAGTAAGTAAATCTCTTTTTTTGGGGTTTCTTTTGATTTAAATGGAATAACATTTGTGTACGGAAAAGGGGATTTGTTAGGATATGTTTTAACATTCAAAATGTCAATACAAAGTTCAGAAATTTTTAAGCATACCATATTTTTAAGTATTACTATTTTGTTTAATACAAATGCAAAAACTATGAACAAAAAAAAACATTTTTGCAAAAACAACGTTGTTGCTTTGCTAGGATATCGTGCGTATACAAAATTCATAGTGAGAAATGGTGAATTATTCGAATGTCCATTTAGTAATAGAATCATTGTCAATTAATTACTTTATTAAGTGATATTGGGAAATTTTAATTAGTATCTTGTAGGTATAAAATCACTGTTGTAGAATGTTTTGTTCCAGGCATCATACAAGTAAAAACATGACCCTAAAATTAAATTTTCGTATCAATCAACTCATGTTGTTAGAATGCACGTTGTGTAAGAGTTTACAGGGTGCTTCCCGAGAACGTTTAGTAAATTGCGGATATCTTGGTCCAAAGCTTAATATTTACTGAGACAAAGAAAAAATCTGAGTAAAAAAACTCCTAACATCTCCAGAACGGGTCATCTAAATAGCTTAAGTTGTAACTTATTCTTAACCCATTACACACCCTTTATTTTATTATCTCCTACCAGTAGTGACGTTTGAAGTATTATAATGAATGCATACTTTTAATCTGTATAACAAATTAGGACACCAATGAATGTTCGATTTATATAAGGTGGACTCCTATTAATACAGAAGACGAGGACTCTTCGTGATATTACAGAGAACTTTTAAAGAAACACAGCTAAGTGAGGCAAAGACAGATTGAAAATTTCTGATGGGTGATTAAATAAGCGGCTCTTGGCTAGTGCCGGGCAGTGACAAAGCAGATAAACATCATTCTCATTGAACAGCTATAAGTGATCAATATCAATCAGTTGTTTATGAGACTGCTGGTAAACAAAACGCAGTTGTGATTTCCATTAAATTTTTGATTCAATATATTTTTTGGACGTTGCTTTTAAATGATATATACAACATCCTCTAAATGTGGTCCTTGAAACATCTTACAGTACTACAATCATTTCAGATATTTGGGACATTTTTTTAGTGAATAGCTTAGCCATAACTGGACGCATGTTCATTTTTAAAACGTAAAAAGTTTGTCCACATAGACATGATCCTTTGTGTAATTCCACATTATAATCCAATGGTAATAAATCGCATCATTTTAATGGTTAATTCAGATCATCAAAACATGAAGTCATATGACTGCAAAAGTTCTCGCACCACAAAGTCAAAACGAGTCGTATTGTAGGACTTACTGGGCCATTTTATTACAATCACTTATCTGACACATTCCCATATCGCTATAACTATTTGAGTTATTAGTTTGTCTAACATCTTCATCATTTTTAAAAAAATACAGTCCTCCCAGGTTACTAAACAGTGAGTTATTGTGGTTATAATAGTCTTTCGGATTTTTAGTGCCTTTGAGGTAGGAATTTTGTTTATCAAACAAATACTGTTGGGGTACTTTTAGAAGTCCTTCTGGACTACGTACGAATAACGTTTATTCGTGGTATCACAACGGGGCAATACTTGTCCTTAAGTAGGCTTTGGAGAACAAGGCTGCCACTCCAACTTCACCTAAACTTTTTACGTTACTAAAAATGAACACCAGCAATGAGGAAATTTCCAAGTGAAAAATCTTAACATGTTACAATTTTAACATGCTCAGCGATTGTTAAACAATCTACATGTAAAATGGCAAACCAAAACTGTGTGTAAGTTTATCATAGATCGGTCAAATTCTTCATTAAAATTTCTGAAATTTCAATTAAGCATATTGCAAAAATTATTTAATCGCATTTGGTCTGAACTTTTGGGCTAATGAATAGTGTATAACATTGTAAACCATTCACAATGTGATGTAACGTGGCGTTTTAACTAGACGTCTGATGAGTCGAAACCCCAAAAATTTCGTTTGATGAAGTCAAGAGGACATTGTTCATTTTGCAGGTCCGACTATTGCGCCAATGCAGCCGACTTAATCGGATTCGACAAGAATACCGCGTCGATATTGGTTTTTATTATATGAATCGATTTTTAATAGATTTTTTTTTCAAGTATTACCTTTCAACTGTTAATTTCTTGCCTTATTGATTTAATTTGGTATTATGCAACTTATCAATTTTCAGAAAAAAGGAAGTTCCATATGAAAAAAATTTCTTTACTCTTTATTATATAATGCAGCTTTTAACTTTACAAAAAAATACATTCCCTATGAAAATCGTGGTGAAGGAATTTGGCGTTCTATTATTCATCTTAGGGTTCGATAGTTTGAACCAATGTTTGTAGTACGTATCGCATTTTAACTGTCAACTATTCCTTGTGTGCATCGAATTTAGTGCACTGCAACTTTTAACTTTTCAAAGAACTGCATTTTCCAGTGAAGAGAAAATGTTTTCCTGAGGTAAAGGTTATTTAAAATGTTTGTACCGACATCCTGAAAGTTAACCCGTCCAACGATCAATCGGCATTCTACGTGATCATTGAAAATTGCTGTATTGAGTCAAAAGGGGATTGTTTCGAATAAAATAAAACTCATTTTACATAAAAAGTCTGGTCTATTTTGGAACTTATCTTGTAATTTAAAAATTTGTAATTTTTTTAATTAAAACAGCATCCTTTTTTTTTGTTTTTTCTCTATATTTTGGCAATGGTACTCACCACATTAAAATAGGTCGGAGTGGATGTAGTAAAACCAGTTTGTTGTGATTTCGAATACTATCATTTCTTACACACTAATATGATTAGGTATGCTCACTGTTTAGAGTAATTGATTGTTTTTTATTCTGTATTACCGCTCTGTCCCATTGGAGGGTGAGTGCGATTATTTATCCATTATTTTCATGATTATGTGTAATAAAAAGTTGAAATTTAACTCTTTCTGGTTTTTTTATCGATCTATTTTTAGACAGAAAAGTGGTTGGAAGCTGTATTATATTTTCATTTTTGTAAAATGTTTTTTTATATATTTTTTTGTAATTTTTTTTTTGTGTTTTGAAAAATATTTTCATATTTTTTTTTTAAATATTTTAAATTTTTTTTTAAAATATTTTAAATTTTTTTAAAAATATTTCAAATTTTAAGGTAGGAGTGTTTAGCAATCCAGTTCCTTACACTTTGTTAACTTTAAAATTAATTGTAATGTTAAATAAATAAATAAATATTTTAATTTTTTTTTTGTAACAAATCTGTAGTTTTATATTTCAATTAAAAAAAAAGGATATGATATATTTATTAAATTATTATTATAATTTTTATAATTTCAAATATATTTATATTTAATATATTTATATTTAAAAATAGTTATAACTTTATATAGCTATCTATATACCACTGAACTCTTTAACTTAAGAGTGTTGCCAACTGCAAAACTATTTTTTTCATGGTGCAATGTTGCCACAAGGTGTATCATTTTTTTTAAATTCAAAATTAGTCGTAATTTTTTCTTTCATAGCAAAAAAAAATAACATTAACTCTGATTGAAAGAAATTGGCAGCATTTTTGAAATATGTTGAATGTTGTGTCGGATATGATATAATACGAGCGACTAAAGTTTGAAACATTTTTTTAGTGAACATTCACAATAGACTGATTTTTGAATTTGACCGCATTAAAACTTTAGTCTTAAGTTTTTTTGCGAGTAAAACTTAACTCTGAGGATTTTAAGAGCATTTTTGTTGCTTCACATGTTTTCTTTCGTAAGTTGCGAGTATTTTTTTGCTACTCTGAAAGAAAAAATTACGGCAATTGTTTGTTTGGTTGGTTAACTTAACAAAGCCGTATTAGAATACTAGTGATCATGGTTCCAAGAACAGCCTGGTTTATGTCCTGTAGTCACTCGTTTAGTTCAACAACACAAACAGATCCTTGTACTCTACAACAACAACAGAATACTAATTCCATGTAAAAGTTTCATACATACTTACGTAGAAATTTATTTCCATTATTTTGTTTATAACATCAGAATATGTATGTATATTGGAGTAAAATAAAAACTGAAATCCGATACGGAATTATTTAAACATAAACCCAAAAATGTCCTTACAAAAGCCAGCCAACTTCGTTATGGTTTTTTCACACAATGATTAAGAGAACCTTCACTTCAAGCGGATATCATCAGTGAGTGAGCTTAAATATTCAGGCTTACTTACAACATAAATTACGATGGATTCGATTTGTGGCAAAGGGAAGGTACGGCGGAATAATATTTCCACCCCTAACACAACGACGTCGTACCCGTGACAACTCTTCCAGCTAACACCAACCCGCAAAATTCATCTATTTTCATAGAAAATTCAAACAAAATATTTTTTTCTCTTCAATTATTTTTATTTAAAAAAATTATTTATATAAAATAGGTATTTTACATATATATTTATATTTGTATGAGTGTGTATGTATGTGTCGACTTATTAAGCTTGGGTTTTTGTATATACGATTTACACAGTTACTAACTTATTTACTTCTTACTTAAGCAGTATTTATTATTCATATGTACATTATTTATTGTTTCTATATTTATTTATTTACATTAAAAATGTTAAAGCAAACACACAAATGAGCAGAAATGAAATGAATTCTAATTCTATTCGAATACTATTCGCTGAAAATCCTACAAAATATAAACAACAAAAATAACAATTAAAAAAATAACAGAACAGGTTAGCCAGTTAACTCAGCTAATTTACATTCGATCGTAATCGTAATCGTGATTGTGTCTTCGCGATTGCGATCGCGATCATGATCGTGTTTGCTGTATCTTAATTATCTTTATACTCGAATTCTTTTATTTTCTTCATACTTAGGCACTAGCGTTAAATTATAAAAATAAGAAGTTCTATTTAAATAAAATAAACTTATAATAAAATAAACCTAATTAATAATTAATAAACTTAACAAAAGTTGATGTGTGGTGGGGTGTGCTAATATTAAATACTTAGTAAGGAATATGTATGTCTTTCTAAAATGGAATTAAATTCCGTGAGCGTAGCTTACTTTACTTCGCTTTCCTACTTCCCTCCTGGCCCTCCTGTCCTATATTTTCCTTTCTTCACTCATTCATTCAGTTCTCCTCTCTCATTCTTTTTTACTTTGCTTTGGAAATTGAAGCAGTAGTGTTTGTTGTTGTAGTTGCCGATGTCGTTTTGCCTTTTGAAGCAGCAGCAGCAGCTGTGTTATTTGGTGTTGACATTGCCTTTGGACTAGATGATAATGATGACGTTAATAATGATGTTGCAGTAGATGTTAATGAATTCGAGTTTGAGTTCGAATTCGGGTTCGAATTCTTTTGACTGTTTTCGTTTGTGCGTTGTGGTGTGGTTTCTGTTTTCTCCACGTTGTTCTTCAGTTTTTGCATGTATTCGTTAAATGCGTCAGTGCGTTGCATGCGCGACAATTGATCCATGATAAAGGCTTGCTGGTACAAAGCCGGTGGAAATTGGCCCATTTGACCCAATGCAGCCGCATTGGCGTAGGAGTAGAACATGTTGGATTGAGTGGCGGCTGCTGCTGCCTGTACTTGCGCCCGCAATATATTATCTTTAATGAACTTGGACAATTCGTTTGGGTTGGTTGCATTACCTGGCGTATTTGCTGCTGCCGCTGCAGTGGCTACGCCGAGATGTGGTGGCATGCCGGCGGCCATTGTTGGCATGGGCAATGGCAGGTTTGGTATTGCACCTATACCTGGGTGTGGTGGTACAAGTTTATTAATTGCATTAGTTGGCGGTTGAAGTGGTGACTGTGCTGCAGTTTTTGTAGCTTTTGGTATTGTATTTTTTGCACTCGGAGATTTTGTTGGTGAAGATATTTTTAGTGGCATTGTATTATTAGGTGAGCTTAGTGGAGGAGTCGTTGTTTTGTTCACTTGTGTTTGTGATTTTGTAAGGTGTTGGTGGTTCAGTTGTTGATTTATATGTTGCTGCTGTTGTTGACCACCTGGTGATTTTTTTGTAGGCAGCACTTTTTTATTGGCGTGTATTTTGACGGCTATACCACTGGGCGATGAGTAAGTACCAATTACATTCGCAGTGGTTACTTTTGGTGGTATGACTTCTGATAGTGGCAGCGGATTTTGACGTGGCAATATCGGACGGAACTTTTTACTTGATTGTACTGCAGGGTCATTTGGTGACTTTGGAGATTTTTCATGTGATGGTGAAACATCAGTACTGTTTGATTGAGATTGCTGTTTCTTCTCGGGGCTGGGCGTCTTTTTATCGAGCTGAAGTGGTGGTATATGTGTTGGTTTTTGATTTTGTGTTTTGGTAGTATTGGACGACGTATTCAATTTAGGCTGATTATTATCACTTGTCTTAGTCCCATTGACGTTTGGTAGCGGAGTGGTCATTTTGTTAGAGATACTGGAATTGTACATGTTCAAATTGCCTTTTTGATATGCACCGCCCATATGCATTTGAGCGTGAGATGAATTTTTATTAAAACTTGTATTCAACTTGGCTGAGTTGAACATTTGGGCTATTGATGTAGGTACATGGATGTCCGAGTTATTCATAGTGGGATTTATTTTAGGAATTGGTGGCGATAAGCGTTTATTAATATCGCTATTGTCTGCCGGTTGATCAGGCAGTTTGAGGATTTCGATATAGTTGTTAACTGGATTCTTATGTTTTGGATATGATGCGTTATTTGATGGTGATTCAGAATCTTCTCTTGTAATAGTTATTGATAGAGAAGACGGTATATTTATATTACAAGAGTTCAGTAGTGATTTAACCTTTAATTGCTTCTCGGGCGGGTCTTCAATTGGGCTAGGACTTTTTGCAAATGGATAAGCTCTTTTTAGCGGCTGCACATCATTTTTGGCTTTTGATTGTATAGGGTGGGCTGAAGAATTGTCTTTCTTAGTTGGTGGTATTGGAAACAAGTTAGCCATTTGGTTATTGTTTCCTAGTATGTTTTGTAAGTAGTTTGTTGCATTGGAAGGCTTGGGTGTGTACTTATACGTAGGCACAGTGGGAATGTTGTAATTCGGCACATATTGTGGTGAGCTTGGTGAGTAAATCGGTGAATTAGGTGTGTACATGGGAGTACGGCAACCAGGTGGTACTTCATTACCTTTTGATTTTGAAGCATTAAAAAGCGCTAAGTTTAAATAGTTGTTTGAGTTATTAGGTTTTGCATTGGAGTTGTTCTGTTTGTTAGACTTTTGTGCGTGTGGGGTTCGATTAGTGATTGTTTGATTTGCATTGTTTTGTAGGTTTGGCAATGGTGGTGGACCCATTGTTGTTTGATCGGGTTTAGGACCATATACTTTTGGCAAGACATCATTGACAACTGATTTTATTTCAGTACCTGCTTCTTTGAGTATTTTATTAACTTCATTTGGAATGTTTGCAAATGGATTTGGACGTGCAGCTTTCGGCAATATTGGTTGATACCGTTTGGCTATAGGTGTGCGGTTACCCGGTGGCGCAGGTTGTATACCCTGCCTATGGTTTGGAGTCATTGAAGCAGAACCTAGAGATTTATTCATACTCTTAGCGGATTTTTTGGGCAAACTATGTGGTGGACGCATAATTTGCGAAGCTGCAGATTGGGCAGCTAACTTATCATTGCTGGAAATGCCATTTGGTATGGATGATTTTAAAGCAGCCGGTGGTGCTGGAGTTTTAAATACATCATTGTTATTATTGTTGACTGGTAAAGGTGGCAGTTTAATTTTAAAATCATCGTTTGGTAATGGGGGAGATAGTTTTGATTTCTTTGCTATTGCTTTGACTGGTTCCTTACTTTTGCGTTTTGAAGCTGATGAACATTTTAGCATTTCGACTCCATTTACTTTATTTAACGTACCATTTAATGCAGTTGTTATTGAGGTTTTTAGTTTATCCATACAGTTTGTGGTAGGAGTGGACGATTGCTTTGTATCCTTTTTCATATTAATGGATTTAGTTGGTGTCAAAGAAAATGACTTCAGAAACTGTGATTTCTGATCTTCTTCTAAACTTGGTATAGGACTTGGATGTTCTAATATCCTGCTCTGTTTTTGAGTATTAGGGCTTACTTTTGTTGTTGGACTTATGCGTTCCGCTTTAATAGTCAAGGGTGGAACGGTCAATGGACTAGGTGTTTTATGTTTACGCTCACTATGAGGAGATGATTTTGAGTTGCCATCTTTGTCTTTTTTATGTTTAACTTTCCATTCTTTTTCTGGTTTAACAGATTTTGTAGTGATTTCTTTCCGTTCTGGATGTGACATATTGATTATCGTTACACTATTCTGTTTTGATAGATCAATTTTAAGTTTAATATTTTCAACTTTACGCTCCGGTTTATTTACAGCTGTTGAGCTGTCATTCTCTTTCTTTTCTTTCTCTTTTGAGTGCTTCTCCTTCGTATGTGTTTGGGATTTTGGAGATTTCGGTGATTTGGGAGATTTCGGTGATTTAGGCACTACAGGTAATTGCTTCTCTTTTACAGATTTACTGACTAATGTAATCTTTAATTTATCGACACTAGGATTGTGATCAGATTTATTGTTAATGTTATTGGCAGTATTCAATTGAGGAACTATTTCAAAGTGCTTTTTTTCGACTGATTTTGGTCTTTTATCATTTGCTTCAACATCGTCTTCAACTTTTATTTCGGTTGATTCCACAATCGTATTTGATGGTGCATGTACAACAGTCATAACATTATCAGTGTGAAATGCAACATCCGTAGTTTCTAATTTGGGCTCGACAATGCATACCTTCTTGGATTTTGTAATTTTTTTAAGTGATTGTTTTACACGGAAAAAGAATTTCATCGGAGCATCTCGTTTCCATGTGTAAATATAAGCAACATCGATCAGTGTGTAGTGGTCTAATAAAACTATAGTTTTTACTTTATACATGATATCTATGCTGAATCTGTTTGGATCTATTTCGAATTTTCCATGGACAAACTTTTTCAAATGACTAACAGTAAACATAGCAGGACATTGTATGAATCGGGGCTTCAGCAGTTCATTATATGTAGCACTGGTGTCTACCAACTCTCTGTAATGAAACAACAGAAAAAAGTTGGTATTCGTAAATTTATTGTTTTACTTTTAAATTATTGTATTTAAAAAAAAAAGTTACATGGTTTTGAAAAACTATATAAAAATTTTTAAAAATGTTTACTTACTCTCTATCAGCATATTCCAATGACAGAGACATGCTATCAGATGGATTAAAAATTAAATGTTCTATATCATCGCCTCTTTGTTCCGGCGTAGCAAGTGCAGCATCCTCTGGACGATTCTTATAAAAAGCTCGCTTACGAAGTAGTTCCTTCTCATATAAACCCGGCACCAATTTATAGACTATAGCTTGAAGAGTAGTATCAGGTCTAAAAATGTAAAATACAAATTAAATAATTAATTACAATATGAATATAAACAGTAAAAAGAAGGAGAATAGTATAAAAAAATGAACAATTTATCAAAGTCAAAGTGCTGGGTAACTGCACCAAAACATCTAAAAACAAGACATGAGCACAAATTTTTACAAAACCTTCTATATTAACACTTTTAATACCTCACACCCTCTCCTTTCCTCTGTACCATGCCCTTCCCTTGCTTTCTGGCTTAGCTTACATTTCTGGGCAGTAATGCTTTTTATCTTAACTTTCTTTATATTTAACTTTCCGAAAGATAGTGTACTATCGATGCTTTCATTCTTTTGTTAAAAAACAAGAATTTCAATATGAATAAGGAAAACTGAGAAAGCGAATCCATAAAAAAACAAAAACACGAAAGTGCTACTTAACAGCAGTAAATAAAGAAAATAATTGCACAAACAATTTCTACGGAAAACGTCTCTGTAAACATTTCCAATGTTAGAAAAAAACCATTTTCAATTAATTCCTTTCAAGGGAAAGGAAATTAATCGAAGAGTTGTATAATCATAGTATCAGTTTAGGTTACAGAAAGTAACCCAAAAATTCATTTTTCACCCTTCCATAAATAGAAAATTTTTTTGTTTTTTTTTTTTGTTATTTTTCATGAAACAGAATAAAAAAAACAAAACAAAGAAAAATATAAATATACACATAATAAAAAATAAATATCTATTCAACGTCCCTCTCTCTCTCCCTTGTCATTTAGTGCATATAAAAAATTATTAAAATGTTTAACGCATATTTTTTTAATTTATCAGCGCTGGTCTTCACGTATTGCTGATATTAGAATTAGTTTATTAACCACTGATAAAAACAAATGTGTTGTGTATTATCTACGTATATATTTGTTATATGTTGATTAGGATGACACACACAGATTCATATACGCAGCAGTACATTCACATCACACTAAACGAAAATCTATGCACGTAAAATTATAATTTTTTCTTGTCTTTTCTTTTTAAGCGCGCTAACGAGCAGGCAAATAACAACAAACACAACAACAAGACGAAGCAAGAGGAAAATAAGCAGATGCATATGCACAAAGCGGAGACGCACGCATTCAGTAAGTACGCAGTGGCAGTGGCAGTGGCTGTGTTTCTTAATGGCAGAGTAGGGGCAATAACACTAACAACGAATGAGGCACATAAATACGTAAAGGTAAGTTACGAATACGATATAAGAAATTATTTAACGTGAATATGTTTTTTTTTTGTTTTTATTATTTATATAAATACTAAGTTTTTGGATCTGTTTTGTGTTGTCAGAGAATTATATTCAGTCAGTCATTCCATCCATCCTGCACTCATTCATTCATTCATTTGTTCATTATTTCTTTCAACATAAGCAAATTTTGCTTATGTTACATGTTACGCCGTCGTTGATGGGTTTTCATTTTCGTTTAATAAGTTTCGTACCAACCAACCATCCGCTGCTATGTGCATGAACGGATGGTTGGTCAAATGAATGAATGGCTGTGCTGCGCTTGTGTGCTGAAGTTATTTTATTTTCGTTGTCTTCTCTTAATATGCTATATATGCTTTTTTCTTCTTCTTGATTATGCTTGAAAGTGACATGTTGTTGTTTTTGTAGTTGTTGTTGTGGATTTTGTTGTTTTTATTACTTGTGCATTTTGGTTATTATCGTCAAGTTAGTTGTGTTGTGTTGTGTTGTGTTGTCATTATAAAACATCTTATTTGTTGTTATTGCTTTTCGCTGTTGGTCGTGAAGAAACAAAAGTTGTTAATTCAGCTGTGTGCGAGCGAATGCCGTCGGCAAATTGTAGACCCGCCCGTTAATTATTTATATTAGATTTCGTTTTAATTTTCTTCGAATGTTTTGTATTACACATACATCGAACTTAATACATATGTATATACGCAATATGCAAGCATTTTTCTTGCATACATACATATGTATGTATGTCAGGCATTATTTTTTTTCTTAATGGAATATATTTATAAAAAAAAAAGAAGAAAATGTTGCGGAATTTTTAATGAGCGTGCATGCGCTGAAGTCAAAAATATTTCTAATCAATCCAATAAACCATGAAGTAAAAGTAAATGTATTCCTTGCTATTCCTTTGAGTTTTGTTAACAAGAGTAATGGATTCGTTTCGCACTAAGCACTTACTTTTTCTTTGAAGTTAACATTTTGCTGCTTCGCGCTTTGCGAAAGGGTGGCATGGGCATGGGGGTGCCATTAATGTGTGAAATATCACTTATCAACAATCCACCCTGCAAAAACAGACACGACCCTTTTGTCAAAAACATTTTTCTACACAATGTGTGGACGGACTCTACTATAATTTGGGTGTCAGGTTTGTGCAGTTTTAATTAAATAAGGTTTTGTACTCGGAATGCATTATTTATTGCGACAACTTAGTGGAACACATCAGCTTAAAGATCCATATCTATCAGTCCACCATAAAAACAAATCTTATTAGAAGTTAGAAATGCTTTAACCTACTATAGGTACAGAAGTCTTGATATATGTAATATATATTTTTCTTTAATTTTTTAAATAAATTATATAAAACTACATAAACTATATACTTCTTAAACTATAGACGCCTTGTGCGAGTTCGAGTAAATTGAGGGAAATGGTAAATTATGTCGGTATGGCAGCGAATGTTGATATTTACCAGAATTTCAAGTAGGCTGAATTATATAAAAATTAGGTATTACCATTGTCAAAATTTTATAAGATGTTTAATAAATAAATAAATAAATTTGAAAACTTTTAACGAAAAATAATAAATAAGTGCAATAAATAAATATTTACATAAATGCAGTGCAAAAAATTCCTAGGAAATTTCAATTTACTTCACGACAATTTATTCGAACTCGCACACGGCCATAGTTAGTTTAACTTTAAAGAAATTCAAATTACTAAACCGCAATATCTCTTAACTTCTTCACATAATATAAAACGTGTTTTAGTGCGTTAAAGAGGGATGAGATAATTTCATTTACAGCAAATTAAAATGTTCATACTATTTTTAAATACTTCATCATCTACAGTCCAACAAAAACTCAGACCAGTTGGTACACACTATGTTTTCAAACCGTTTTTAACTATGGCTGGTTTCATCAAACACCTAAACACTCGCTCGTTACATACATTTCTTTCAGTCATCTTCATTTCTTTCTAATTCTAATTATTATCTCCACCAGTGTTCACAAATCGATTTTAACTATGTCTGGGTCCAACAAACACCTCAACCTGTTATTTAAATTTTCTTCAAGCACCTTTATTTCTATCTGTCACTTTCTAATTATATACCCGCAATGTTCACAAATCATTTTTAACTACGTTTAGGTCCATCAAAGACCTCACCTTCGGTATAAATTTCCTTCACTCACATTTTTTCCTTTCCGCTGCTTTGTAAACTTGTACCCGCGGTTATATTCATAAATCATTTTTTTAGTCGATCCATTTCTTTCTTATTGGTCGATATGTTTCTCATGTTTTCAAGATTTTATATTTGAGAATTTTTTTTTGCGATAATTGGAAAGCATCAAAAGTCGCTGTGTAAGACTTGAATCCACTAAAACCACCTCTTAGAAAAGTTTATTATCATCTGGTTTACTATTATAGGAATTTTATTTTTATACCTCCAATCAATGTAATTTCTTGTTTTAACTAGTAACTAAAATCGGTTTATAGCCATATAAACCGAACACCTAAAGATGACTTGTTATTGTTGTTTTTCTTGCAGTGAACTTTAATAAGTTCTGGAAATAAATATGGAGAAAGCACAAAGCTCGTTCAAGCCACTATGCCACGGAGAACTAGAACTTATTGGTACGGATTGATATGGAGTTTCAGAAAGGAAACAATCAATAGTCTAATGTGCATTGAACCTCATAATTTATATAACAATAAATTTTAATAGGCATTTCCTGATCAAAATTTAATTTGTTGTGAATGAAGTTATACCAAGTTTTGATCAAAATCCAGGTTTACAGTAAATATATATTTCCACATTTATACTAATACTTTTTATGTACTTGCATTCTGTTAAAAAACATTATTATATATATGTATGTACGTAGTATATCTGATATTAAATTTCTACTTTAATAATGTAGAAGCACCCTTAGTGAGTTGAATTTAATTTCTGGTGGAATACTGAAATTGTTCACTAAATGGGAAGAGCGTTTAACTGATGAAAGAAAGTTTCGAGACGTAAAAAATGTTTACGAAAGCAATGTTAGAAATAAAAAAAAAATAAAATAAAACAAGAAAATCAAAATATGTTTCATTTAATGTTTCACAGAAAAAAAGGAAAAAGAAATAAAAATACAACCGGATATTGTAAAAGTTGGTTTACCACCATAACAAAACCTTTTTTTATTTTCGAGATGTCAAATATTATCAGCGAATGGGCACCTACACATTTATAGGCCCACGTTTTTACTGAAAGTACTTCACATACTACTTTGAAATAAAACAAAAAAAAAAGTTGAGGCACAAAGTTTTACTTCAGGCACAGAGAAAGGGCATCAAATCAACACTTAACCTTGTAAGGCATTATATTTTTTTCGGATTAAATCTCATGATTTCAAACAATGTTTCACTTAACTTTATATATTAAGAGCATACACATACATAACATATATATAGGTACTTATATTATATATAAATTTTATATGATTTAACGCACTTTAGTATACAATTTAAAAAATATTTTAAATTTATTTTTTAAGTAAAAAGTATTTCTTTAAGTCCAAAAATCAATGCAGGAAAGATTTCTGCTCTGGACTCTGAAGTGTAAAAATATGGAAAAAATAAATTTCTAAGCTTAATTTTTATTAATATTTACCATTTAACTCTCAGATAGTGATACATTAGATCCGTTTCCTAACAATAGCAGGAGACGAGCAGATAAAATTGGTAGATATTTCATTCTATATTTCACATAATCTGCAGGTTTCTACGTTCTTTAATGATCTCATATCTAAAAAGTAGTAGTTAATAGGGGCGTATCTAGTTAAGAAAGAAATTACGATATCCTGTGCTGTGTGAATAAATTATTACATGAATAGTTTAAACATTTAAATAAGTACTCAATTCTTATATAAAACATAATATAGAATGAAATATCCACCAATCTTATCTGCTCGTTTCCTGCTATTGTTAGGAAGCGGATATGATGTATCACTATCTGACTTTTCTTGAACTGAAGAATAACGTCTGAAGTCGTGATCAGAAAGCTACAATAGAGTTAAATGATAACAATAAAAATAGCTAATGCATATATTAATAACATGAAAAGCTGTCGAAGGCTCATGTAAAATAGAAGACTTTAAAGTATATATGCTCGCAAACAGCACTTTTTTCGAAGATAAATTATGCTACGTTATTCATTTCACAAAAAAAATATTATAAACTAAATTAATTTATATTTAAATTATTTAAAATAAAAAATTTATTGTAATTATTATTATTGCAGAAATATTTATAAAATTCAGAGAAAATATAAAAAAATTTAAAGAATTAAAAAAAATTAATAAATTAGAAAAACATCAAATTAATGACACAAATTGTGTATTTTATAATAAATAAAGTTAAAAGAACTTTTGGTGTTAAATACTTGGTGTTTGGATAAAATACTTCACATATCACCCATGAAATATACAAATTATCTTAAAATATCTTAGATTTGCCTAAAATCTTCTTGTGATATATATAAATATATATACATATTTATTTATTTTTTTTAATTTTGTAAAAAATTTAGCTGGCAATAAATTTCTTAGGTTGCCGCCAAACTCTAACGCCAGTAAAATCACATCCGTAGAACGGTTAAAGAGGGAAAGGAATAAAACTCGATTAAACGGAATGAGAACAAAAATTCAGAATGAGACACGATCTGACTGCCATTAAAATTGGCGGCAGCTTTATCTTTTTCGTTGTTTTTTTTTTCTGTTAACTTTTATATTAGGAAGAATATTTGAACTACCGGTTTACTTTGATATATTAAAACCATTATTCTTCATGGCGTTTTTTATGCGAAAAAATTTTTTATGAATATTTAAACCAATGAATTTTTTTTTAAAACAGCGATTTTTTGACTGTTAAAAACACATATACATAAGTTAAAGTATTTAATTTTTTTTTTTTCAAAAGGTTATACTTCTTATATTATGAATGAGAATATTGAATATACATAATATACACCATAAACATTAGATTAATGTTGAAAACTTATATCGTGTCTTTGCAAGATCTTTGGCCCCTTACGACTTGGCGACAACTACTACCTCCGATTGAACCACAAGCTGTACGAGCGAGCTTCACTGGTTTGTTCATGTATTGAAAATGGATGAAAATATTCTAGCGAAAAAGGTATTTGAAACAATAGTGAGAGAAAAAAATCGTAAAGCTAGATCGCGTCTTCGGTGATCAAATTGAGAAAGCACTAACTGCACTTGATATACGGGACTGGAGAAGGCAGGTTTGCAGCAGTGGCGCCTGGTAAGACATGATGCGTCAGGTTGAAACCCAGTAACGGAATGTTTTGGTTATTTAAGTAATTAAGTTTTGCTTTCATCATTTTTTCAACAGCATCAAATCATGAGTAAAATTTTAATCCACTAAATGCAGTTAATTGTTATAAATATAATAAATATACTTTTAATCTTTAATTTTACTCAAGTGTGGCATGAGACATTGATCAATTGCAATTATTGTACTTTATGTATACCAGCACGGACAAAGATATTATTATTTGTATTAATTGGAGTAGGAAAATAGTGAATAAATAACCAAATAATCTACATAAAAGATAGCCAAAGATAAATCAATGTTTAAGAAAAAATGTAACAAGTGCTTTAACTGTTTGTGAAAAGTCCGGTTCTTAGATTTTAAGAATTATAACATATAGAAAGTATACATATTCAAACGTTCAATGTTAGTAAAAAAATATATTTGGTTTCAAGTTAAAGCAGATTTGGTATCAACAAACATTTAGGAAAGAATAAATATTATATGAAAAAGAAGCAATGCATTGAAGCCACCTGTTAGTTAGGAAAGCAAAATGGACAAATTTCAGTCATTTGACCCTAAAAGTTAAAACCTGAAACTCCATTCCAGCAAAATGCACAAATTTCAGTCGTAGTATCGTAAAGGTTAAAAGCTGAAATCAAGGGAAAGACAAGTAATCAAGGGAAAGACATACATTAGAATACAGAAGGCTTGAAATTTAGACAACAAATATATCTTGGATGAGATTGGAAACAAGTGAGAGGAGAACAAGAGAATGTTCTTGCTAGATAGTAATTACCAAGCCTAAACTCTGTAGAACAACATAAATTATATTTATCAAGATTGATCCCATCAAAAAATACATAAAGGATAGAGCACTGAAATTATGTGCGAAATCTGACAGACTTACCAACACCGCGTTATCAAATCTCTTAATGGTTACAGGCTCCTCAGGGAGGTATGCAGATCTGAGGTCAATTATTGCTTAGTCTGATGAAGTGATAAACAATAATCTAGTTAAAGTGTAGAGAGAGGTTTTGAAGAAACCTCGAGTTAAAAAAGAGTATAAGCTTCAACATTATGTATTATAGATTTTCAAAATAAAGTGTTTCGTAAATAGTTTTAAGACCGTTTTACCATCCACCGTGTCACAAATAAAGAGGATTGCAGAGCATAATTTATTACATTAATACATATAATTTTATAAAAAGTCATCAAAACTAATTGAACAGCTTTCTCCCACCCTGTATATACTAGTATATGTTGCGCTACATAAGGCACTTTATGAAAAACAAAGAACATGTAAACGCACTATCTATACGATATACATATATGGATATATATGTATATTTTTTGGTTGTTGTTATGATGTGCGTGCGTCCCAGTTTAAATTTTCTATGCCTGCGAAATGTATTTCGTTTCAGATATTCTGGTTGTTCACTTGTGAAACGAAACGCTACTTTCATAGATACTTGTACCTGGTCACGACATTTCAGTTTATTTACCTACTTCGGGTTCACTTTTTCACATTTTTGTTTAACTTTTTCAAAATATTTTCATCATCTGTTCAGGGAACTGTTTGTTTTATTTATAAATGTACCTATTAACTATACTATGAAAACAGACAGATATGAGTCAACTTACTTGATATTTGGTTTTGCTGTATTTATTATCATTTCACAACGAGGACAATATTGTTCCATGCGCAAATGTTGAATTAGGCAACTGTGGCAAACTGAAAAAGAATGAAATCGAATTAATAAGAATTCATTTAAATATATTTTTTTACAAGAACAAAAAAAGAAAAGTATAAAATATATATATAAAGTCGAATAAATTTATTACTTTTTAGCTATAATAATATAACTTGAGCGGATATTTATCAAACGTATTAGGAATTCATTAAGAGCTAATTAAAAAATAATTCCACTTAAGAATTGATATCACCGAAAGCACACAACAGTCAGCCAGTCCACTCTACTTGGGTACATTTTGTAAAGCGAAGCGCTGTCCCCACCCACGACACAATAACGAAAAATCTATAAAGTCGAAATCTACGACGAGCTGCACAATGCGAGCACAAAGTCGTACAAAAACCTACACAAGAGATTTTAATATATTAAACTTTTACAGCAGCTTTAATGTGAATGTCAGCAACAGTCGTCAGCAGTCAGCAGACTCCGACCCCAAAATTACTGCTACAACGAGCAATTTTCAGTTTGTAACGGAAGGCATCAACCAGGCAAAGGCACAGCAGCAGGCAGCAAGCAGAGGCCCAGGCATAGCAGCAGCGCAACACAACACAACACAACAGAACACAACAAGTACAACACCAACAACAGAAGAGTAGAAAGTGCAGTGTAGTAAAGAGGAAAAATGTAAAGTATTTTTTCCAATGTACAGAAAATGTTTTTCAGCAAGCAATGCAGGGGGCAGGAGGTTGGTTATTCATTATTTTAGCAAAAATTAGCGTTTGCATTTATTTATGTGCTTGTGTATGTGTTCGTGTTACATATATATGAGTGTGTGTGTGTACTCTTCTCAGTGCATATACATTAAACCGTTATGTACGAGTAAACAGTGTTGGAACAAATTATTTAAAAAACAAAAACAAAAAAATTGGCCTTCATTACTAGTAATTATCATTGAAGGCTTATGTACAGCTCTAGTCATATCCGTTGGTTGGATTATATTCAAAAAATGTATATTCGATGAAGTGAAGTTATTTCATTTCATTTACTCTATGTACATTAACTAATGAGTTTCAAAATGTTGGGCAATTAAAGACACTTTAAGTATTGAAGGTTCGGAAAAAGGAGGCATATCAGGCTCAGCATCAGTGAACGGTTGCCAGACAGCACAGCGTTTATTTACAGTATAGAGTTTTAAGTTCAGTCAAAGCTAACATATGGCATTTTGTGTATACGAAGAAAGCCTATATGATATCAATAAACTGTAGTCAAGGGAAGATATACTCTATATTATACTATGTACTTAATTCAAAATTTATATAAACGTGTATGTGTATATTTATTGGTTGTTTAGGTGGTTTAGCTTTTTAAGGCAGAAAATTTCTACTGAATATTTGAAAATTAAAAAAAAAAACGAAATAAAATTAAAAGAAAAAAAATTTAAAAAAAAAATAAAATAAAAAATTCAATCAGAATGTCAACAAATCACGAAACCTATAATGTTTGTGTGCTCTTTGATGGTTTTTAAAACATATTTTAAATTCCTTTAGTGTGCTTTGTATTTGTGTTGTGTTTTATACACAGTCAGAAATGTTGTATTTTCGTTTGTTTAAAATTTTATATTAAAATCACTGATTGTGGTTCTTCTTTAAATAATGTAATATTATGATACAAAAAATTATTAAATACAAAAAAATAAATAAATACAAAAAAATAAATAAATACAAAAAAATAAATAAATACAAAAAAATAAATAAATACTTTTATAACCAAAGTACTTTTTATAAAATAATAAATAATGTAGGATATAATTTTTCAGTATTCAAACAAATTATATGGGAATACATAGAATACCAAAACAAAAAGAAAAAAACCCTCCCCGCAACGTTAAGCAGAATTCTTGTGTTGAACAATGGTTGATCTGCGCTGAGCCTAGATGTCCGCATGAGTTTAGCAATGATCTTAACTCTCCATACTTAAGAAATTATACACAATCCCTCAAAAATCTCAGCAATTGCCTGGGATGGTTGGCGAACAGCACAATCGTTCAAGGTTAAGACATAAACCTTCAAACTGGTATTATTAACCTTACTGATAGGCTAAAAACCTTGCGAATTGTTTTCACTTTTAAACAAAATTTCATTCCGCAAATTGGTCAAACCTTTTTTGTTACAAGTAATTTTGTTGTCTAAATACTAAACCTGCTATATTCTTATGTATGCCTTTTTATTGATTACTGAAATAAGTTTTTAATTTTGGAACTTTCTGGTCTTATACTGAAATGTGTCCATTCTGTATTCCTAAAAGGTAATTTTAGTGGAGCTAAACTATGACTTTCGATATTTTTTACATACCGGAAAAAAACTGTTTCGTGGCCTATACTAAGTATTGTATTAAAATATATATAAATTATGTGACGTTATTGGTGTGGTATGGCATATAATATCTCGATATATAAATAACTTTATATGTAATTTCGAATAAAAAAAAAATATATATAACAAGTATGCAAAAAAAAAAATATGTAAAAGAAAATATATAAAAAAGTATGCAAACAAAAAAATATATATATAAAAAAAATATAAATAAAAAATATATATAAAAAAATATATAAAAAAAAATATGTAAAAAAAATATATAAAAAATATATATAAAAAAATAAATTATATATAAGGTGTAAAAATATTAAAAAAAATAATATATGAATTGTAAAGAACATATAAAAAAACGGATATATAAATTGTAAAAAAAAGAATTATATATAACATGTAAAAAACATACAAAAAGGAATTATATACATTAAGACTGAAAAGTTTTCGGAAATTCTCATTTAAAATTCGCGCGCTGTATATTTTTCGATATTTTAAGTTTATGTAGTTTGGCAGCACTGTCCTTAATTACTATGCCAAAAATGAGCTCGATCTGTCAGACAGTTCGTTTACGGCAGCTGTTGAAACCAGTTCACCTCAGTAGTGCGTTGCGAAATGTCTTCGACGGTCGTACGACCGTCCTGGAAGGCTTTGTACCACTCATAAACTTGAGTTTTCGATAAAACTGATTCCCCATAAGCCTTTTGTAGCATTCGCAACGATTCTGCACACGAAATTTCGTTCGAAACACAAAATTTGATGCAAACTCTTTGTTCAATATTTTTTTCCATTGTTTTTTTCGCAACGCCCTACTGAGGTGAACTGGTTTCAACAGCTGCCGTAAACGAACTGTCTGACAGATCGCGCTCATTTTTGGCATAGTAATTAAGGACAGTGCTGCCAAACTACATAAACTTAAAATATCGGAAAATATACAGCGCGCGAATTTTAAATGAGAATTTCCGAAAGCTTTTCGGTCTCTTAATGTATACAGTGTAAAAAATATATATAAAGAATAAAAAAACAATTTTAAATAAAAGTAAAAAAGACAAAAATAAAAGAATTGAAAAAAAGAAAAGAAAATATATATAAATATACATATGTGTATATAATAAGAAAATTTATATAAAAATAAACAAAAAAATAACAAAAATATTGCTTAAAAAAATCGTTTCCAAACATCGTAACATTAAAATATTTTTTTTTTTATAAATTAAATAATAAATTTTTAATATGTTTTAAAATTAGCTTTTAAATTATTATTTTTTTTAATTTGATTACATTTCCAACCTATATAATATTTTAGGATAGGAAGTCGCCATTTAAATTTGTAAATCATTGAGAGGAAATATTTTCTTTATGAACAGAGGAATTAAAAAGTTTAAGCTTACAAATGTTAGGGACTACAATATTACCAATCGGCTTAATTAAATCGTCATTTAGTGTGCAATAAATGATAAATTTATTTTTACTAATAAAAAAAATAAAATGTGTCTGGATACGACATTAATTACTTTTATTGACTAATCTGCAGAACAGCAGAAAAGAGGAAGATAAACAGAACCGCAGCTATAAGAAGATATTCAGAGCATGAGAAGTGATGGTGCGTACATTCATTAATATGCAAATGATTTGGAGTGAATACATTACTAAATCCTACTACTGAAGGTTATTTCAGTTTTTTATTAAAAAGGACAGCCATTAAGTAAATGGAGTGTTGCAATTTTTTCTAACGGATTGGACATTAACAATGAGCATTGCGTTCCCAATATAATATTATTCCTACTGGGTGGCATTATAGAAAACTACCATACGAGGCGGCAATAAAATTCTGGAACAAGTTGGATTAAGAAATATTATACATAATTTTTAGTTTTTCTATTATGTTCCAATAATATTTGTTTTAATAATATAACAGATTTTTTGTATGTACATATATTAAATTTCATAACTTTAATGTTTATTTTATGTACGATAAGTACCAATTTATTATGCCTTTTAATAGAAAAAGTAGTATTCTTTTACGAATTAAGGTAAAGTACAATAACCACCACCATACCATCCCGCCATCATCCACTGGGAACGGCCTACACGAAAAATGCCCTTTGTCCCAACAAGTCTCATTAATCAAACTTGTTTTAATGAAATATCTATTTTATTTGGAAGACCGTGACACTATTTTATGATGTGATTATATTTTGTGCTTAAAATTAACAGTGATGGGAATTAAACTTAAATATGCTGGTTGGTTAAAAACTCGTTCTTAGTGAAAACTTTACCTTAATGTATGAGTTTTAATAAGAAAATACCTAAAAAGTTAACAAACAAGAAACTTATAAAAAGGATAGTGGCAATTATGTATATTTAGGTCTATATATGTATATAAAGTTTAATATAGTATATTTAACATATACTCCGTAGTATATAATAGGATTTGGTTAATGCTCTAAACTACACGCATCCGCTTTTCATGCCATTTCATCATTTGATTAAATGGAAATTTCTCCCCTTGGAACCCGTATTTATAAATTTGGAAACAAGCAAAAAAATAATCGCTACAGGCCAAATTGCAATGGACTCGAGTTGTTGGATTGAGTAGCGAAACCCAACACAATGTGGCTTGGAGCGATTTGTGAGTTGAAGCATTGGAATGATTGAAGAGTATTTGGTTTTTTGTTTTATCTATAGAGAGTTGTAATTCACTTACTTAAATGACTTTGTATAACAAAATTAATCAAGAATATGACAAACATTTTCAAAGCAATCTTTTGAAGAATTCAACAAATGTAGGCATTTCAAATAAAGCCGGATTTATAGTCGACTAAATTATCGTAAAGTATAATTTATTAAAATCATTTTAAAATATTAAAAAATATTCAGCGTTGAGATGGAATCCTCAGGGTACTAGGCAATGAGGCCGAATGCAGATATCTTGAAGGATTTTTTAAAACGTAGCTGGCAAAATCGTTTAACGAGTTAAGTTCATTGACACTTAACAGAAATAAGTAAATAATAAATACCATTATTATAAAATTATTATCTTATATTATGATTCAGTTTTAATTTCTTTAAAATGTTAACAACCAATAAAAAAATTGATTTAAAAACACATTTTTCGAATTTATTTCGAATTTTCGAAAACTTGTGAATCGTCGACGATTCTCTATCAATTCATAAGGGTGGGTTTTTTATATACGCCAAAATACTAATATAGGTTAAAGCTAACTTTGGGCTCTAAAATAATATGTAAAATATTCAGAAACGGACTAGGTTTGTATCTGGGGAAACCACTGTGCGGTCAAAATTAAGTGTGCTGGAACTTTTTATGTAGACCACTGTTAGATGTATTCCTGATTATTAGATATTCCTGATGATTAGATCATTTGGTTACTCTACTCTTCTAAAATCCTGAACGTTCTTTGTTCAAAGAATTTGTATTATTCAAGACATCTTTTGGTCTACATATATACTATACTGAATGCTGTATACCATACTAAAACATCAAGCGAGTTTGCACATAAGGAGACCATTGTACTGCCAAAATTAAGTGTGGGAAAACTTTATCTTTAAGCCACTGGTGTTAACCATACTTCTTTGTATGAGAATCACATTATCCACATTGCCATTTTTATTATCTGACTATAAATATTTCAGCAACTTGTATGAAAGATGCAGAAAACCCAAACATAACTAAATTATTTCGTTACTTTAGTCAGCTTAAACTTGACCGATTTTTGCCCAAAGATATTGTACTGGTTTCAATGTCTATACGATTTAATTAGCTTTGACTAAATTGATGATGTTGTAGTATAAACACATAAGTGAACCTTATATTATTTTAAACTGCACGTCTACTTTAAATTGCTGATCTAAACAAATATCAAGTGAGATATATTTATTGCTGGTTTTAAATAGACTAACACAACTGTCAAAACGAAAGTGTTTAGTCTAAGATACAAAGATTTGTGTACCAAATTTATGCACGCAGGTACAAGGTTCAGAATACGGAGAACGAGAAATTTTGTCTGGCAATGTTAGGAAAATTTCAATTTGCTCAAGAATATCTGCATTAATTAAAATAAGTGCCACCATATGGCAATGCAGGCAATAAATTATGTGTCCTCATCGCTCAAATTCAACCCACACCAGGCATGGGTTAGTTGTGAAAATATTTCTAGTGTGTTTAGTATTAGGTAACAAAAAAAAAAATTCGAATTTCTATAAGTATACTAAATACATGGTTTAATTAAAATGTTTGGTGGTAAGAAAAAGTCAATCGAATCGACACATTTGCGCTAATTGAGGATAACTTGTCATGTCTACTGTCATCACAACTACTTGGAGATAGATAATTAAATAATTTTTGTTTATATTAAATTTTTTGGTAAATTTATTAAATTACAAATGAATAAAACCTATTAATTTTCAGCATTTGAAATTGCATTTCGATATTTTAATAGATAGCTATAAAAACTATTTTGTTTAGCCAAAACATTTATAAAATGTAGAGGGATAAATGTATGTTCAGTGATTGCCAAAATAAACAAATTTTAAAGATTTTCTTAAAATTTCGGAAGCAACACTGCAATTCAAAAAGAAATTATTTTGTTTTACAACTTGGCTTGAATATGTCAGAATCAGAATCATTATTCTACAGGTGGAGAATATTAAACGGTATCACTTAGATGAAATAACTAAGTCGATCACACTTAGAGGTGGTATCCATCCTATCCTAATAAATGTACAACCCAACTAACACATATTTTTGCATATATCTTAAGTTATATATGATAGTCAAAAGGTAGTATTATTTATTTGGACACAGATATAGTTAATACGTAAGGAGTGGTGTGGGGAATGATAAGGAAAACGAAGAAAGAGGTAAGGTTCTAGTAGTGCCCTAGATTCGCAGACCGCGCTATTAATATCACAAGGCCGTAAAATATTATATTTTTAACTTTTACGATATTATTTCTTAGGTAGATATGCATAATGATCTTTGTAAAACACATTGTACATATTATACAATGGTTCTTGTAAAACCATTAAAAAATTTAAAAAAAAAAAAAAATTATGTTAAATTGATCATTTTAATTTTTTGGTTTTGTGACGAGACTTCAATCACAAAAATTGGTTAAATAAAAATTTCAATTATTAATAATATTATTACTATTATTCGTTCAATACATAATCACTATAGTATTGTAATCACAAAAGTATACTGAAATCTACAAAAGAATTTTTTTCATTTTCAAAAGGAAGAACATATATCCCCTCTTATTTTGGAATTAATAGTATTCAAACCACACTAATGACCTTTTATGAATCTAATCCGAAAAACCAATAAAATGAACAAAATATATTTACATAAAATCAGCAAAACGCTTCTGTTAGATTATTGGAGAATGTATTATAATTTAGGAAAGGGCGTGGTAAAAAGTGCAACCACAAAGATTTTAATAAAAGAATTAGACCTCAATTGTGACTGTCTCGTTGAAAAGCTTCACTTGATTTATTAAGTTTGAGAGGGTGGAAAAAATACAATGTATAAAATAGTTAGGGTGATAGGTAATAGTAGTAGCACACTGATTTAGAATATGAAATATAATACTTTTTTTAACTTAGTGTTGTTTGTTTTAAGTGCAAAAAACAGAAAAAAAAATTGGTAATTTTATTAACAATACTTACACGAATGTAAACATTCTACAATAGTTGTTGCATCTATAAGATAGCCCTTACATAGACCGCATATTATGTTAGGATTTACAGCGCTTAACAACACTGGTTTCGGTTTGGCAAAAATATTACTGTCAGTTGAATTTGATTCGATTTCATTCTCCTTGTCAGCAACAACTGTTTCTTGACTACACTCCACACTTTCTTCTTCCGTTTTAATCATAACATTCTCTGCACCACACTCTTCTTTTATATCTACAATAATATTATTTTCAGTACTAGCCTTAGCAGTGGCAGTGGCAGCATCGTCAATCTTAACAACAGCAGCAGTAACAGGGGCAGCGGCAGCGGAATTACTAATACCGTTTCTTATAGCGTCGTTGGTGCTAGTTGTTCCATTATTACTTACTGCATTGACAGTCTTGCTATGGTTCTTGCTGTTGTTGTTATTGTTGTTAATAGAGCTGTTTTTCTTGTTGTTGTTGTTGTTGTTGTTGCTTTTATTGTAAATTTGCATTTGTATTAGCCTTTCATTGGCACTTGCATTCGTAGCAGCAGCGACGTTGTCTGGCTGCTGTCGAACTTCACATATTGATGAAGAAATTGCCATAGACATTTGCATTCCATTGCATTTGTTGTTATTATTGTTGTTGTTGTTATTATTATTATTGGAATTTTGTTTGATTTCTTTGTCCTTAACGGTAGTGTTTATGGTATGTTTTTGTTGCTTTAACGTTTGTTTATTTGGTATTCTTTCAAGTGCGTCTGCATTACGCGATTTATTAGATACTTTAACCTTACAACTATCACCGTTTGAAGTGGCAGCGGATGACAAATGCATATCGGATTTATGTGTACTGGACGCCAACAATGGCGTTGTGCCTGGTAAAGGCTCTGGTGCCATTTTCAACGCAGTTCCTATAAAAGACGAATAAAATAAATTATTAAGAAAATATTATTTAATATTAATATTATATATAGAAAATAAGTATTTGTTTTTTTGTCGAGCTTTAGTTCGGTTTTGTGTTATATTATTTTTAATAATATATTACTTTATTTGGTATCATGAATACAAAAAAAAGGACAAAAAAAGTAGTATATAAATTTGGGAATAACTGTTTCATTCCGTACTAAGGACTAGTTTTTCAAAAAAAAAATGTATAAAGAAAATATATAAAAAATTTAATACGTATAAAAAAAAAACCCAAAAAATGTATATATCTAAAACAAAATAAAAAAAATTGTCAAAAAAATATTAAAAAGAAAAAAAAATACAAAAAGCAATGGAATGAAAATCTGTACTGAGAAAATGTAAAAAAAAAGAAAGTATAAAAAAGCAAATTTATAACAAAAAAAAAATTTGTTTAAAAAAAGTAAATATTAAAACAAAAAAAAAAAAAAATAAATATTATTAAAAAAAAACAAGAAAATAAAAAAAAAAAAGAAAATAATAAAAAAAAAAAACAAAAAAATAATAAAAAAAAAACAAAAAAATAATAAAAAATAATATAAATAATTAAAAAAAATAAAAAAACCATAATAATAAAAAAAAATAATAAAATAAAAATTTTTTTTTAAAATTTCAAAAATAAATATTAAAAACAAAAAAAAACAAAAAATTTTTAAAAATAAATATAAAAAACAAAAAAAAACAAAAAATTTTTAAAAATAAATATAAAAAACAAAAAAATAAAATAAAAAAATTTTTAAAAATAAATATAAAAAACAAAAAAATTGGACTACAAAAAAAAAGCTAAATGCTTATTTTAATGTTAAATTATGTTATAGTTAAACTTAAATAAATAAATTCTTTCACCTTAAAACAGTATATATAACAGTAATATATATATATTCATTATATAAAAATTTAATCATTAATATAATATAATATAATATATCATACAAAAAAATATATTCGTAAAAAAATGTATTTATAAAAATGAATATTAATATAAGTATTTATTTATTATACTTATTTCATGAGGTCGGTTTTGTCTTATATTACTTTAAATAATATTTTAATTTAAATTTAAAGTAATATAAGACAAAACTGATCTAAACCCCGACAAATACCTATTTACATTAATATACAATATATACATACAAATTTTTTAATATAATTGAATGTATATTATAAATGATACAAATAAAATAAATACTAAAATATTAAAAATTTTGTTAACAAAATTATATATTATTAAACTTGTTTGGAACAGAAAGCAAAAGCCTCTAAACTTTCACATTGAACAAAAAAAAAATGACAATAAGAAGAAGTAAAGTAGATCTTAGGTTAACGTTTGTTTTCCCCTTATCCAAAAAATATTCAAAATGATAGACATTAAAGCAATAAAAGTTTCCATTACTTTCATAGATCTTTGTGACAAGTGCTCTTTATATCATTCTCAATATAAAACATATTTGCAAATATTTTTTTCCTTAGTTATTCAGAACAAAAAGTAGGAAAAGAAGTTAGTAACACCAGCGTGCAGTGCATATGGAGTGAAATCTTCTGACCAAAACAAAAAAAAAAAATCAATATGACAGAATATATAAATCTTTAAGATATTAAAGTGGTTCTATTTGGCAGAATGTCTGGTTTTGGTATTATATATAGCGAATATACAATATTTGTTCCTTTATAAAGTAAATTAGAAAGTTTTCGACTGATGCCTAAGTTCATCCAACTGTTCAACCCTGTCAACTTCATGCAGGCAACGTGATAGTCTCATTCACGTTGCAGTCCTCAACTCATAACTTTGCGAACTATTTGTATTCATAGTCATAGGCGTAGCCATGACACAGTGTAGCAGGGTGTTTGCAACCCTACTCCACATACCTCTAAAAATAACACAAAAATAAGTATTTGTGCATTGAAAATTGAACATTTTTAAAAATTAAAAATCTACCTAAATTTAATGATTGTCAAAAAAAAAAAATTAAATAAAAATAATAGAAAGTAGTGTATAATTTTCGCAGTAACTCTTTCACTCCCTAACTCAGCACTTTCTACTTATTGTCAAATGCAAATCTTCGTATCTGTAATCAGAAGATATACCAAAAAAAAGTTGCGAAAAAATAAAAAAATTTAATTAAAAAAAAAAACTGAATTCAAAAAGAATCGTTCAATAAGCCTCTTTTAATGCTAAATTATTGGGTTTACATTAATAGTTAAACTTAAATCAATATGTACATGTGAGTACCTTAAAGCCGTTCGAATTTCGATTATTACTGAAATCGTGAAATCGAAGAGTGAAAAGAGGGTGTCGAAACTAATGACAAATGATAAAAATCAGTGGTTCATTACGAACTTCATCGTCAGTGCAGTTCATCCGTATTGAGTGAGTTTTGGTTTTATGTGTACTTGATAAGAAGGGTAACGTTTAATTTGTTAGTTTATGTTATGTGTGCAAAGTTTATCTTGTTATTCACTGTAGCGTTTAGTTTAGGTTCAAATCTAAGGCACATACACACATCAACCAAACATAGAATGCGAGCACAAACAAATAACGACACATCCCATCCCAACTCTCAACACCGCACATAGATGATGCAGTCAAAGACCATTCATGCAAACACTCCATTCAGCAAGCAGCAGCAGCAGCATAACCCAGACGACGGATGGCTAACAAAGATTAACTCCGGCATTAAATTTGCAATCGCTGTGATGTATTTATTGTGAGCGGAAGAGTTATTATTCAATAGATTTACTGCAGCAATTGCCTTTAGTGATTAGTTTTTATAATTTTTTAATTTAATAGAAAATTTGATTTTTCTAATTTATGTTAATTATTATTTATTATGAATTAATCAATTAAGCAAATTCTCTTTCGAATTCTATGACATACCAAACAATCGAAGCAAAACCCTAAGCGGCAACGTGCCACAATATTTGTGGTCAAAGATAATCGATGAAGTCAAAGGGCGGTAAACCGCGGCATTTGTAATATTTGTGGACGATGAGTTGGATGAATCAATTAAGATTCTTCTCAAATAAATACAAAATGCGTATCTTTCAATTCGTTTTAGCAATTTTGCTGTTAGCAAATATTATAGTTTCATGTATTCATTAATGAAATAATCCGCTGGAACAAAAAAGTTGGCTTTGACTTTACCGAAAATTTCATGAGCGTATTTAGAAGTGAAATTATAGTATATAAGGGGGCGCTTATATACTGTTGTGACAGATAAGGTTTCTTTTCCTATATATATGAAATATATATATATGTTTCACATATATATGCAAATTAATAACGCATTGAACGAAAATCGTCCGATTCCAACCAACAAAGTGACTGAGTCGCAGGATTCCTAGTGAATTTGACACAGGCCAAATATGCTCAAGCACATATTGCAAGATAAATAAAACCTACGTTTGAACCAATTAAATGGGAAATTCTATGGAAATTCACATGCTCCCTACTTACCAGAAAGTGTTTTATCATATTACTACTCATTCTGATGAAGGCAAAGCGCTCTTTAAGATCAGTACTTCATACACTACCAAAAATAGCTCGGTCCCATTAAGAGACATGAAATTCACAATTTTTTTCTATGAAATCCATATCATACCAGAAAGATGGTCGGAAATTTTCGCTAACGATAGAAAATATCTTGATTAAAATAAAATATAATATTTTGTAGAAATAAACATCTTTTTTGTCAAAAAAAAAAAAAGTAAGATTAACCAATTATGGGGGAAGATATATCAATAATAATACAGTACAATATGTCAAGATTTTCTTGCTTGCGCACGCCTATGGACCAGTTATTGAGCATTTACTGTCAGAAATGAAATGATTATTTATTTGGTCGCTATTTGTTTTAATATAAGGGCCAATATTATTCAAAGTATTTTTTGATACAAGTTCCCATCTATATTTTGATTAGATAATAGCCAGTTAAAGATATTGTGTTGTCTTCAAGCAATCTGTTAATAATTTTTTGACCACTGAGAATAGTTTTTGAACTTTCTGTTTGAAACTTTATAATCTAAAGAAACTGTAATAATAGGTTTTATAGGTTGCGATGTACTACTATCCCTTCGATAATTTTCTTTTATATCTACTATATACTTTTGAAACTGTTACCTTAAGCTCCTGATAAGGATAAATATATCACCTTTTTATCGCTCAAATAATTTTCTCATCTAAAATTTTTCAACTTCTTTTTTTTTAATATAAAAAGGGTTTCAGAAGTTTCTTAATGGATACGTCTCAGTACTTAAAATGTTATTACGACTGGTAACGATGTTCTCTACTACGACAGTGGCTTTTGTACATAGAAGCAGCTGCGTCATTTATTGTTGGTGTTAGCTCTTGAGAAGTTTTACCGATCCTTGAGAATATCAGCAAGCGGGGGAAAAAATTTAGGTAAACACAATTAAACAATACATAAACAAGTAGGAAAAGATTAGTGGGCTGTAATATGCTGAGCTTTAATGAAAAAAAATTATGAAAGAAGGGTGGTTTAAGTTTACTTAAAACACAGGCATGTTCTCTCGCTAAGACTAATTCATAGGTTAATTAACTGTAAATTGAAATATGTAGAATAAGTAAAAATATAGGAACCAGTTAATGTATTGTAAATAATTAGAACCTCTCAAAGTTGAATTGTACCGACACGGTTTCAATAATGCTAGACTAACTCATAAAGTAGGTAATTAATTTACTATATAAATATATGAATTCTATAAAATTTTTAGACTGAAAAATTAACTAGTTACCAGCAGCGAGTAAATTATTTGTTGCGTTTTTTGAGCAGTAGTTCTGATAATAAAAATATGAAAAATTGACGTTAAATTTTTTGTACTTAACTGTCATCTGCAGTTAAAGATTATTTCTGTTTCTTATAATAAGAATAACAGAATATGCTAACTATACTCGTACACGTTATAATATTTTTTGCAGATCTCGCTATAAACCTAGAATGTCTTCATTTTATAGTCGTTTAGTATAGCATCACTTTTTACCGCACCGCGTATATGATATATGTATGTATATATATCTATTCATGTAGATAAATATTTTATGTTTTGTATTAATATGTGTATATATTTTAAATGTGAAAAATATATACTTTGTTCAATAATTTTTCGTTATAGAACAAAACTTTATATACGCACAATTGAGTTCTAATAAAACCTCAAAATGTTTACACTTCACTAATCCCATCACTGATGGTAAAAGCCGTAATATCGCGTAGAATAACGAGTAACCCTTTTCTTACAAGCAAAAAAGCGAGTAAATTGAAGTGCTCCTTGAATTTGTTTGTGTTTTAAATTTTTTTTTTCATGTTCAATGCTAAAAAGGATTCCGTTTAGTTTATTGTTATTTTAGCCCTAGGAAATTTATTATATATTTCTTAAAGTTAAGTTATTAAAAAGAAAGAAGTATGTGAAATGATTTGATACAACAGTTTACATACTCGTAGGAAGTTTGGAGTGGATAGAAGTGAACCGGTAGTGATTAAATCAACAACGGATGCAAACTTACTGATGAGACATCGATGAGAGGAAAGTGTTCTCGGAGGCAATATATGAAGAATTTTGATTTTTTTTAAAAAATTTTTTATTCCCTTAATATTTTATTAATTTTAAAGGAATATAAAATCTTGCAAATAGGTTTGAACTAGCACTTTATGAGCAAATATTAAATTTCAAACTAAATTTATTACAACTAGTAGTAATGATTATGTGCAACTTATAACTAAAATTCCTGTTAAAAACAATTATTTCTAAAAGAAAAAGAAAATAGTAAAATGTTAGTAGTAGTTATTTTGTGCAATTATCAACAGCAAACATAGTTTATTACACCCAGTATAAATGATTTTGATCAACTTTTAATATAAAAAAATATATAACAACTAACTAGTAAACTTTGTTCTAAGCCACTCGTAATATAACAAAAGTTATCATCATTAATAGTAGTGATTTTAAGCAACTCGTGATGTAAAAAAAATTGATTAAAACTAGTAGTAGTGATATTGAGTAAATTGTAATATTACATTGTAAATATTATTTATAATTGTTATTAATAATTTTAACAATTAGTTACATATGAAAAATTATTAAAACTAACAGTAGTGATATTAAGCAACTTGTAATATTACGTTTAAAATTAATTGAAATTGTTATTAGTGATTTTAAGCAACTTGGGATGTAAAATTTTTTATTAAAACTGGTAGTAATGAGCAAATTGCAATATAACAAACAAATTAATTATAATTCGCAGAATGATCTTAACAACTTGTAAAATGAGAAAAGATTTATTGCTACTAGTTGTAGTCACTACAACTAATTAATATCACAAAAAAAAATTTTATTTTACAACTAGTAAAAATCAATCTGAGAAAGTTGTAATACAACAAATTAACTTGACTACAACTAACAATTTGTAGAGCTATTCTATGGTACTTGTAAAATTACGCCTGTCACTCATTAAATGTACAAAGATGTTTCATTTTTATTACAAACTAAACGCAACGTCCTGTCCTGACTCAACTAGTGAAATTCGTTCAGCAAATCTTTTGATTTAAAGAACTTCTTCGAAAAGGAGAGAAAAAAAATCGTAAATTTGTTAAAGCAATTCGTTTGTTCACTTTAGCTTTACTCGTTATATTGCACGTCATAGCTATTGTGAATTATTGCCATTCGTTTTACTACTTGTTTCTGCAAAGCATAAGCAATGATAGAAGAAAATCTATCATTCCTGACTAAGCAAAATAAAGGATGCAACTTTATTTTCAATCAATTTTGTAGCGCACTAACGCACACACACACGCACACAACGACAGACATTTATGTAGCCATAAAAATACATGCAATCAATTTTATCCTAAACCAGTTGTGGTGTCTGTAAAGTAAAAGAAGTGCTAATAATAAAACCAGCCTAAATTTTTACTATTTTCGAGATAGATAAATAGAAAAAAAAGATGCAGTCAGTATATTGAAAAAGCATTCCTAAGAAATTTAAAACCGTTCCTTTTAGTTCTTAAAAAAAGCGCTCAACTAAATCCACAGGAATTTTCGACACTCGTATGTCTTTATTTGATGCCATGCTGCTCGCGTTTATCTCTTGTTCACCCAAAATCATAAGTATCATTAATTATTTTTATTAAAGAAGGAATACGAAAAAAAGCAGCAACAACAACAACAAGAAGAAGAACTAAAGGTTTCAAAACAAAATTTACGTTTCTTCGTTTCCCTCGATTCCTTTTTAACAACATAAACATTTTTCGTTCCAGCATAAAAATAATACAGCAACAAAACGAACGAAGGAACAATAAAAGCAAAACGTAATCGCACAAGGGAATAAAAATCAAGTTATAAATAAGAATGTAAACGAAAACGCAAAGTGGCATAAAGAACGAACATATAATAACAACAACAATAATAACGCAACAACAACAAGAAAATTAACAACTGTATGCTGAAAATACATGCAGTCAAGTTAAGCCAAGCAAAAAGCAAGCAAGCTATTCATTATTAGACGAAACAAATGGAACTGAAAGAAGGGCAAAAGAAAAAAAAAATAATAATAAATATAAAACATAGCAAGCAGCCAGCAGCAGCGCGCACAAATAGCAGACAGCATTTCTGTGTCTGGGAATGAAACTAACAATTTACTATGTACGAGAAATGTGTTAAAAACAAAATTGAGATTGCTTGCTTGCTTGTTGCCACTACTGAACGAGTGTGTATGCCTGAAACAGGGAAGACGAACTATGAACGGTAACCAGGCGCACAGCACAAATAGCGTATGATTCCAACAAAGTATAATACTACACAGCACACACAAAAGTAATCTGCAGCAGCAGCAGCAACTCTAAACATAAATGAAACGTTTCAAACGCACAACAAAATGAAACAACAACTACGTCGTCGACAACAACAACAACAACATTCATACATTTCTGTTCAGCTGGAGTTTTTTAGTAAAAGAGAAATACGTATACATAAGCAATGCGCCGCATTGTTTATGCCGCCACAAATGTTTTATGTTGTATCAGACCGAACGAACGAATGAATGTGTTTATCAAGATAGCACGGCATGGCAGAAACACAGTACATAGCATAGCAGAGTACTGAACCAAACATTAAAATTTAAGGTAAAATGAAAATACTACAAAATGAAAATAGTACAAAATAAAACTAAAAATTGCATATAAAATAAGAAAAAAAATCAAGTTATCAATAGCTTAAGCATGTGTATAAATTAATAATAAAAAAAAACTAAACTGTTCACAAAAACAAGAAAAAAAACACAGAGTATTTTAATTAAAGAGTTTGCTTACATATCAAATGAGAGGATTTAACAGCTATGATCTGACGAAAGGCACATGGGCTGGCAAATTTTTTTAGTTTTTTTTTTTGCTTTAAAAAATTTAAGAATTCAAAGAGAAGAGTGGAATAATATAATGTGAAAAGAGTGCAATAACAACTATCGGAGCTGCTTGTGTTTGGGAAAATTTTTTGTTGTTTTGTTTGCTTCTACTACTGTTAACAGCATGTAAGTATGTATGTATATAAAGAGTATATATTTGTAGTTTACACAAATATGTTGTTTCATCAAAGAATGTAGAAGTTATAACGATTAACAAATTATATTAATTGTTTATTAATTTCTGTATAAAATATATAACATTATATAAAATAATACGATACAAATTATACAAGTTATCCACTTACAATAAATTGAGAGCATAAAAAAACTAATATAACATTATATTAAACTTTAAGAAATAATTATTTATATTGCATGTGTAAGGACTAAAACAAAAAATTTTGTAAGAAGTATATAAATTAATTGAATGTTTTATTATTTTTATTAAAAAAACAAAAACTTCTGATAATTTATTTACAATCTTATTTAATTACTAAACTTTCGAAACTTAAAAATACCATTCCCATATATAATGTACACATATATGCAACTACCTGTTGGTTAAAATTCTATGTTAAGTTTTAATTTATATATTCAAATATAATTATTTTATTTCACTTCTGCAAACAGAATTGTTACCTCTCTAAGTTAAGCTTAGAAACGAACACCTCCAAATTCCAATATATTTTGCGCAAGCTAAATATTTGGAAATGAAACGAATGCATACTTGTAAGATAATTATTCGTTTCAATTCCAAACATTTGGTCCTTCAAGACGGATATAAACTAACGACAATTAAAATGCCGGCTACATTTACGCGAGGTTGGGCTAATGTTATTAACATAGACGTATACATTAATATGTAGGTGTGAACTTAATTGTGACTTTCATTACTCACTTTTGACAATTTTTACTAATACCAAAATAAGAAAAATCAAAACAAACAAAGCACAAATGTTTCAAATCAAAATATTTTACTTCAATTCTAAGCTAAATGCGACAAGTTAGAGGTTTAAAGGCAACCATTAAATAATACAAAGTAAAAAACAGCATTTGCATTTTATTAGCAAGAAAACTGCAATAACGACATGTGATCTTATTTACATGGAACATAAAAAGAAACAACAAAATAAAGCAACTTTGTCTAACATTTGTGGTCCACTTCTCTCACTCTACACTCCAAAGAGCACAGCACGCAAATTCTTTGCCTTTATACACTTTGCATTGCAACAAGTAAATAATTAATTAAATAATTTTAAACATATCTACGTTCGTATTATTTAAAATTACCTAAGCTTGGGGGATATATCATTTAAAATAATGTAAAATAATCCATTTGTTTTGAGATAATCCAATTTATGTGAGAGTGATGTTTTAAAGATGAATTTAATTTTTGTTTATAACAACTTTCACAATATTATATACTTTTAACTTAAATTTTTTTTTGCTTTAAATTTAAATTTTAAATGAATTTTTTTTACATAAATTTTCTCTGCTTTAAATTTGTTGTTGCACTTTTTGCTTATTATTTATATTTTACACTTGAGAAAAAATACACTCAAATGCAGTCATTTACATATTATCTCTGTAAATGCATGCACACACACACACAGCCACGAACAATACAATACTGCTGCTGTCAGACACAATGTGCAGTTGTTGTTGGTTTTGTTAAAAAAAACGATCACTTATATGGTTTTGTCAAAGCGACGGCGCGCCAAACCAACACATTTCTTTTAATAAAGGCTTTGTTTCTTTTATATAGTTTATGTAAAAACATAAGTAAGTTTTACTAAAATTCATTTGTATATTTAATTAGTGCATATAAATATTATTTTATTTACATTATTTTTTTGATTTTAATATTTATTATATTTTTATATAAATAAACATAATTTATTATTTTTCTAAATAAAATTGCACTTAAATATTACCGCACGCACTGCAACATCGACCGTACACTTCAACCGTCTTTGTTGAAATAAATAATACGTCGTCTGCAACAAAATACGCTCAATTCTACTACACACTCATGTATATACCGCAGACTGCTTATATATTTGCTCGTTTACTATGCATATGTATCAGCTGAGAAACTCTCAGTTGTGAGTAACTTATGTTTATTTATACAAAGAGGCCTTTTCATTCGCGCACATTACATATTATCGACGCGCAGCAAGCAACTCTCCTGTTACTCAGAACAGGAATACACTGGTGCACTCATACACGTTGTTGGTACACATAAGTGAGTGCGCTTGTAAATAAGCTATATAATTGTCCAATGTTGTTTGAGAGTTCGTTTTTTTTTTGTATTTCACTTTAAATATTTTTTCTTTGTATATACGGAGTATTGAGGCGCGTACTTGAAGTTGAGTTGATTTGAATGAGGGCGCTCTGTGTTATTGCTGCTGCAGTAGCTTAATTATATATATACGGATATAATGCTTTCCTTATATTTAATTTTGAGTGCTTTTGTATTTTTTTATATTATAATTTTCCTTTTAGACTCATACGAATTTTTAAAACTTTATAGAAAGTTATTTACTGGGTTGTTTACTTTTTTATATGTGAACTTAATTTTAACAGCACGCAAAACTCTGGGTAGCGGCAAGACAACCTTCCCAATTCGTAGCTAAATTTGTACTGAGTTGTTATGACGTATTCCACAATTGTTGAGCTGCTGTGCTAGTCAGTTGAAGTACATATTTTATTATATACTTGGTAGCGCACACAATTTTTGAGCATTGAAAAGGAATATTCAGCTGTTTATATATATGTAACTAAGAGATAACATTATCGTTTATGTGTGTGTGTGTGTTTGTTTGTTTGCTGGTTTTTATACATGTATATAAAAAAAAAGTAATTTATATAGAAATATGTATTTATTTACAGTCATTGGAAGCAGTTGTACGGGTTTTATGCATTGTTGATTTATGTAAATATTTTGCTTATGTACAAAATTATATATGCCATTGAGAAGTTGAAATTGTATGATAGCAGTTTTTGCTTCTCTGCTTTCAATTTATTTTTTCTTTTTTTTTAATACCATAAGAAATATTTTTTTACTTAGTGGATTTTATGTATAGAATTTATGTACATATTTAAATGAAGTATTTAACTCATCCTCAGGTATATTCATAAATTCATATGTATGTATACAGTGGCGTAACTACATTTTTTAGGCCTGTAAGCAAATTCTAATTAAGGGGCCCCTACCAACATACTAAGGGGCCCCTCTTTTTATACTCTTTACACGAAAAAATGTGAAAAGGATATATAAGGTTTGTCAAGATTTTCGTAACGCTTTAAAGGAAACGTCGGAAATATCATTAAGTATATATCAGTACAATATATATATACTTTTTCAGTTCAAACTACTCTCTCAGCTTTTGAACTCTTCGAACGAAACTTTACACACATACTTTTCGGGAGCCATTTGGTTTGATTGAAATTGGACGTCTATTTCTTGTATCTGTGATATAAACTTAACAATCGGATATGAGGTTTCTCCGTTTTTAATAAAGGTATTCAAATGGAATTTGGTGTATACAGTACTGATATTTGCAAAAGACAACGTACAAAATTATTTTCAAATAGATTTAAATGTGGATATAGCTTCCATACAAGTCTCTCGATTAAGACACATATTTTTCTTAGAAAAACTTTTTTATTTTATAAATAGGTTTAATATTTTATTTGAAGTACATACATATTATGTACTTTAAATTTAAAATTTACGTATCTTTTATAAAATGCAATATGAAGTTAATCCAACAAAAAACGTTTCGTCCCACTTTTGAGAATTTATTAAAAATAAATACAATGAATACAAAAATTTATAGTGGGGCCCCCTAAATTCGGGGGCCCGAAAGCGGTGCTTCCAGTTGCTTCCCTGTAGTTACGCCACTGTATGTATATAGAGATGATAAATAAGTATTGGTGATTCTATGAAGGCATGTAGATATGAAAATACAAAAAAGAAAAGAATTTAAATATAAGAATTATTTAACTTAAATAATGATTATTTTATACATATATGTATGTATACACACACTTCATGTATTGAATAGATTTATATTTACATTTATTTATATATAAAGAAAATATATCTATTCATAATAAATGTTACACATTAAATATATTTATGTTACATATAGATTTATGTATGTATATAAAGAAAATATATTTTAGAACACATTCATTTATATCTTATAAATATCAGGACATGTTCTAAAGTTTCCTAAGCCAGTAGAAAAATTCCTAACAAATTTCGTTTTCGATATAGACGCTAAGTTACTATTCCGGTTATAGTCTCCACCTTTAGTTTCTTATTATTTTTACGCCCCTCTTATTTCCCTTTTTTTTTTTTCTTATTATTTCTATAATTCTTGCATATTTTATTTACACATCATATGCGTCGTCATTTTTTGCTACAATTATGTAAATAACATTAAAATCCATTCACACGCAACTTCGCATGAAAGCAGTAGCTTAATCAAGATTATACATATATTCACAATCTCGCAAAAAGGTAACGACGATTTGAAACAGAAATTTTTTTCAATTTAATACACCTTCAGACATAGAAGAGTATGGCTCGGTTCTCATGTATAGTCCACTTTGAGAAATTGCGCTCACGTTTCTTTTTTTGCGATAAGTGGTAACCATCCAAAGCCACATTGTGAGACTTGAACCCACTATAACTACCTTTTAATCTCTTAAGAGCAAGTTGAGAAGATCTCAGTCATCAAACTATGAAAGACTTCCGGCTGAAATCGTATTTCAGTAATCAGGAGGTGACACATAAGAGATTAGTATATGAATTTTTAAATTTATCTAAGCTAGACTTGCGCTGAAATTGCCATTATTTATTAATAGATGCTTCGAATGAATGACTTCAGTAATAAAAACCAATCACACCGAAACATTATTTGAGCTCAAGTGGGGTTTGAGCACAAGGCTACCACTCTAACCAAATAAAAAAAAAAGAATTTATAATTTATTATTATTTTGATTAATTTTATTTTATACGTAAAAGGTAAATGAAATAGTAAACCATTATTAGTCATCCACACAAACAATTTCAGATAATAAAAATAGATTATTATTATATTGTGTGTATGCAATTACATAGCAAACGTGATCAAACACTGCTCACAAGAGCAATTGTCGGTGAGCTGCCGCTTATACGTATCAAATTCGATCGAAGTAATCAATTTTAGAACACCTGTCAACACTGTTTTCATTACCTCTAAAAAGGCGTTTTATAGTATAAACGATAAATTTATTTGAAGCGTCATAGATAGGTTTCGAATGGTGCCCGATATCGTAAATCTATAAAAGTAATGCAAATACTAGCAGCTCGAAGTGATTTCTGGAAGTTATTTTTTTCAAGTTTTAAATACGTGGAACAAATTATAGTTATAGTGAAGTGTGGAGCTAATGAATATCCCATTTCATCATAGATGGTTAGATACCTTTCCCTTGCATTGCTCGTAACCAAAAAAATAATGAAATTTTCGAACATATAAACCACTTAGTTGTATGCTAACATAATCGATGAAAATCTTTCAGAAAATGATCATAACATCAAAATCGGAAGAGTCCGTTGTTAATTATCTTAACAAATGTAAGTACATAAAAATTTACTTCGCCACTAATCAATTACATTTAGGAGTGTCATTATCCTAAGGATTTTGCTTTGATTATAAAATGAATATTTCTTCGTCTACACCTTTAAGGGTGATAGGACAATGCCCCATGTAATCCCCTACGCCATGTTCACATATAAAAATTTCTTTAACTCCTAGGAGGATCATATGAGGAGGAACGATATTTTTATTGATAGGTCAGTATCACTAATTTGTCAGGGTTACCTCAGAAGACTATCTCTAGGAATAGTACAGTAGATCTCATAGAATGGGGGGTATTGTTGATTATTTTTCCTAATAATAGACTATGAAAAAAAGTTGAAATTGGATTTTTTTTCGTAGGTGCAAAACCTATACTGCGCAGCCGCAGTGTGAGTTTGGAACCTATTAAAACCTCATAGGAAATAGTTGCAACGATCTCAGCTATTAGACTTTCGGTTGAAATCGTATTGCAGTGATTCGGGTGGTGAAATATAAGAAGCTTTGTATTAAAATTTCCAAAACCTTATGCTTTTTTTTACGTGATTTATTTTTACAACTATAGGTACTCAACAGACGAAAAGCAAAATTTTAATTTTTTTCATTAATGGTCACTCCAAACCAGACTCGAAATATTTAGTGACATGGGGTCTGTATTTCAAAACATAAAAGAAGATAATAGGAGTGAAAAATAAATACATAAAAAACTGCTTTCATAAAGAATTTTTATTTTTTCCCCTTATATTTCTTATTTATTATTCGTTATTTTACATTTTTTATATGCATTAATGTATATATCATTTTGTCCATGGAATAATAATATTAAAATTCCATATAAGCAAAAACTTACATATATGGTAAGTATGCCGACAAGGATATTAAATACACGAAATCAATCAACTCAGGATTAAATTATATCTGCAGTTGGTAGAGGTAGAAGTCCTTTTTATTAAAAAGTCCGCGTAGGCTTTCACACTTTATTTTCTCGTAAAACTAAATTTATCAAAAAGGATTCAACGCCATTACATGTGCATATTTGAATAGATTACAAACTTTGAAGGCCATTAAAATTTCATTACCGAAATACCTTCTCCACATTCTGCACGTTGAACACGTCTTCCAAAACCTGCGAGGATGTCGAAGACAAATTGCGAAACACGCAATAAATCTTCAATTACAGCCATCCAAGGTCCGCCGAAAGATAATAAAAAGGGTTCAGGCAGAAACACGCAGAGTTCGTGTTCTTTGTATGGAGAGGAAATGCTAGTCTGAACTGTTTTTGCGAATTTTATTTTTGTTTTTTTTTCGTAAATAAAATTACTGGAAATTACCCTCATCAATGTAGATGAAGAACAAAATGTCGGATTAGAGGAAAAACAGAAAAAACGATCATCTTCAAAAATTTTATTGTCTATTGTATGGGATTGCAAATGTAGTTCCCAAGGTATTGACAATCCGAGGTTTGCTCTTGAAATTAAATATTCTTATATTATATAAGGATTTATGTCTTATATATATATAAGACAAATTTTAAAATAAATAAAAAAGTACTTCAAACTTAAACTACATAATAGTGATACATTTTGATAGCAGATATGAGTCGAGGTTGTCAAAAAGTCGACTATGGTACACTTTCAACTATGAAAAGTGTACTTTTAAAGTACACCCCAGCATTTTCGGTGTATTTTAGTGTTTTACTATCGAAAAATTGAAAATACTGTAGAAGTACAAAAAGAAATTATACGTTGTGTTTACAAAAGATGCCTTGACCTCACCATATCCTCCAGAACCACCAATTCAGATTTTTAACTATTTCAGTTCTTCTAAAAATTTTAAATCAAAAAAGATAAAACTTTTGCTTGAAATGAGGAGGTCAAAATTTCCCTGAATCAGTTTTTTTTGTCAACAAAGAACAAGAATTTTATAAGCGTGGTGTCATGGCACAGCCAAAGAGGTGGCAAAAGGTATTAAAACAGAATGGATAATATATAACTCAATATAATATTTATTTATATTAGGAAATAGTCTTTCATTTTCATAACAGAAAAAAATAAAATTACTTTTCGAATAACCTTATATATTAAAAATTATAAATTAATTTTTAAAGGATTATTTTTATAACTGAATTAATATTTATTCAATTTAGCTGCAAATTCTGTTTGAGGAATAATATAACTTTAAAACATTTTCAAAAAAAATAATACATTATTTTAAATATGTATTGAAACCATTATTTAAAAGGTACTTCTCCTCAATCAAGTTTTGCTCGTCTAAGAGAAATGTCCTTTAAAATGATTTCAAATAATAAATAAAGAAAAATTTATTTTATAAAAATTTTTTACCAAAGTATGTTGATTCTTCCCCATAGGTGTCCGTTCTTTTACTTTGAAAAATATTGAGTTCTGTTGAAAAGTGCGAATGGCAATGCGAATGCAAAAACTATGGGCAAAACAAATATCACTTTTGCAGCAACAACGATGTCGTCTTGTATACTATAGGAAAGTGTTTGTATATCCCATTTGATGTAAGTGGATAGTGCGAGAAAATCAACTAGTGTTTTGATTGCAAATGACTTACTAAAAGTTTGAGTATTAAAAGCCCCTTATTGGTTTACTATATAACTATGTCTGCAAAGTGTTTGTTGCCTAGAAAGTATATTCAGTTTGTATCGAGAATATTATCAATGCTTAAGTTATTTTCTCTAATCGGTTAGTTGAAGTGCTGACCCAATCCATGCGTCTAAATAGCGCTTTTGTATTGTGTAGATAATTTAAATATTTTAGATGTTCAGATTTCTGTATTTACTGCATAAGCAACTCAGAAAAATCTTGCTAGTTCTATTTAGGTATATTTGAAGTTCGTTAATATTAATTTCCGTTAGCTTCCCGAAGTTACTGGATAGTGGTTTATCTGCTTGTAAATAGCTGCGGTTTCAGCTTTGATATTTTGTTGGACACTACTTAAGTGTGTATAATGTATATATATATAAAATATGTTTTAATAGAACTTGTGTAATAAAAAATAAAGAGACATATTATGGCAAAAATTTATAAATATACTATTAAGTAGTAGATTTGCCAAATATTTTTAAAAATAGACTTGAATCACATTATGGGTGGATTAAGGATGGATGCAATTGTCTATACGACAACAATTTCATTGAGCCTTTTACTTTGAATCTGTGACGATGTTAATGGCAGCATGTTATGTTCTAAACTAAATACTCTAAAATTTCTATTGTCTGATACAATTACATTAAATACTAAAGAAATATATCAAAATGTATGGGTAGTTCTGTGATTATTAATCACAATATCTGTAATAGTTAATGTTCTATTATAATCAGTAATTAAAATTAAATGTAGGCTCGTAACCAAATGTAGGTAGCATTATGCTTTGTGATGATTTGATTAGTCTGATATCTGTTCTAGTTGATGACAATTACATTATTCCTATTTTCGCAAGAAGTATATCAAAATGATGGATACTTCTGCAAATATACTTCTAGAATAACTGCATTCATTACTTTCATTATACGTATATTTACAGTCTAGAAATGGATGCTGTGCCCCAAAGAATAGCAGAGGTGTTAGATGGGCCTCGCATCTTTGGAATATCAATAGGGGCATTTGGATTATACTGATACGTGTGTTAGGAGCAGCGTGGTGTTGAGGCTATGTTGTTCTACTGATATTATGTTGTAAAGCTCTTCTATTTATATTCAATTACTTTTTCAAATGATTTCGGTATGAATTTTAGTATATTAATTTCTATAAGTCAGGTAAATAGCTTTAGTTATAATAAGAAATAAAAAAGGAACTTCCTTAAGAACCTATTAAATATTTGAAGAATTTAGATTAAAATTGAAATTGTTGACATTTAGAAATATTTTTAATAAAAATGCCGAAAAAAAAAAAATTATAAAAACGATTTTTGTAATTCGATACTTTCATATTTTAACAACTAAAAGTACCACATTTTAGGTGTTAGATTTAAGTAGTGCTATAAAGACCACTTTCTCTATTCTCATGGGTATTAAAGGGTATCGACATATTTATTGCGATTGTTTATGTTTATTGAATAGAAATTTGAGAAGATTTTAATACTGTCAACACTTTACGGTGTTCCATAATTTATTATTTTATTCTTTTTTTGTATATCCCACCTTCATCGCGATACTCTAGTAGTCTTCATGCATCCCAACCCATTGGCTTTTTTTATTGCAATATTTTGATGTATTATTTGCTATTATTTTTAATATGCATTTCTTTTTTGTTTTAGGTTTTTTGACCCATTTTGCAACTATTTCAAAATATTATTATTATATTTAGTAACATAAGACGAGTTTAATTACAGATTAAGCAAAAATAGACCATAAAATGAGAAGTGAGCATACAAAGATTTCATACCGTGTGATTTAAGCGGACGGTCGTCTGTTTTGGATCTGCGGTGTGAATTTTTCAATGTTGCCACGTGTCTTTGATTTGCCAACAGAATATGGGGTTGCATAGATGTATGTACGTAATACTTCTGCAGTGATTAGGTACACAACTATAATGAGAGAAATATAACATATTATATTATATATGTACACATAAACTTAAATCTTATTTTTCTTCATTTAATATTTCTATTACATATTCTCATATGTGTAACTTTTAATAATCCTCTCTTCAACTGACTCCTTTCGAAAGGATGTTAAACCCCGAAAGGATAAAAAACCGAAATATGTGCGTTTTCAGAAGAATTCCAATTAAGTATTGAAAACCTTAAAAAAGCATTAAATTGTAAATGTGAATATATTTATTCAACGGCATTACGCCGGGTCCTTCCATAGAACATACGCAAGGGATGATTGCGTACTCATATATTTGGATTTTTATTTGTTTTGATGTTAAAAAATATATCCCTCCGAATGGGTGGGTGGTGTGGAAAAAATTTAAATGAACCAAATGGATGAGTGTGTATATTTGTGAAAAAATTTCATAATAAAATATTAATATTAAATATTTGAAAAATTTTTACAGGAATATTTTTTCAGTGAATATTGTAAATTCTGGTGTCTGGTCAATTTTACACAAGAGATATAAAATTTTTTAAAAGATATAATATATAATATATAAAATTTAAAATAAAATTTTGAAATGCCATGAAAATTACATTTTAAATATTTATTTAAATATCTTCAATTTATTAAATAAATTTAATTATTTTTTTTGTTAATTAAAACAAAAAAGTAGAATAAATATTTTTATTACTCATGCGGGTAATAATATTTTTCTAAATTCCTCATACGATATGACGATTTGGACCAATGCTTTTATATTTTTTTTACCAGATTACCATAAAAAATTAACATAAAAAATTGTTTTACTCTTGTTTTGCTAAAACCTGTTCCTGAAAATTTTTTTATAAATGCTTTATTTACAGAATTTGTTAAAAAGTGAAGAAATAGTAAAATAGCCTTCAGCTATTTGTATATTTTTATCTCTCTGATTTTATTTAGAAAATAGGGTTATGGAGCCCCACACTGAATGATTTTGTACTGTTTTATGGATGCGAAACACGGTCCAAAACAGAAGAAATACAATGTAATGTGCACTGTTTTGTTCATAGACGTTTTCGCAAATTGCTAAGAATCTTCTAACTAAACAAAATCTCTCAAACATTATTGGTATCAATATCAATAATATCAATAAATATATAATAACATAAAATGTCAATATCAATAAATTTGGATGAATTGGGTACATATATAGATGGCATAGCCCGTTTGGCAGAGAAATATATTGTCCAAGTTAGCAAAAGGAGACATCTCCTGAAAACAACGTAGATGCAATCAACAAAAAGTAACCTAATCGCTCTATACTATTAAAAATGAATCTACGCAGACGGGCTTAGTGGTGAATTATGACAAAACAAAGAACATGTCGGCTACTGGTAGCAATGTACACAGATCGGATGGCTGGCGATCATACTTTCGAATTTGTGAAGGATTTTATCTATTGTGGCACCATGGCAACAAATAACAATGATGTCTGCCTGAAGATCAGACGAAAAATTATTATTGCCAAAATGTGCTACTATAGGCTACTATAGTAGTATATCCACGGGAAGTAGAGCTCTCTCTCAACATACAATTCTTATGCTGTATAGATTACTCATACTAGCTGTATTTCTGTATAGCGCTAAAGCAACTTTCAAGCTAAAAATTCTTTGTAAGATCTTTATTCATCTTTTCTGCAGTGACGATTATGGTATCCGAATAAACCACGTACTGCAAGAGCTTTATGACGACGTAGATATAATTCAACGAATTAACATTCAATAGCTTCGCTGTCAGGTTCATGTCGTAAAAATGGATGACGATGCCTCAAACTATTTGCAGTGGCAGTTGTAGGAAGAGATATAGAGACAACAGACAATGTGATCGTTGGCTAATAGAGCACTAACGCACTTGATGTGTTAGACTGGAGAAGGTATCAGTGGCGTAACTACATTTTTTAGGCCTGTAAGCAAATTCTAACTAAGGGGCCCCTACCAACATACTAAGGGGCCCCTCTTTTTATACTCTTTACACGAAAAAATGTAAAAAGGGTATAAAGGGTTTGTCAAGATTTTCGTAACGCATTAAAGGAAACTTCTGAAATACCATTAAGTATATATCAGTATACTTCTACAGTTCAAACTACTCTCTCAGCTTTTGAACTCTTCGAATGAAACTTTATACACATACTTTTCGGGAGCGCACCCAGTTCACCATTTGATTTGATTGAAATTGGACGTCTATTTCTTGTAGCTGTGATATAAACTTAACAATCGGATATGAGGTTTCTCCGTTTTTAATAAAGGTATTCAAATGGAATATGGTGTATACAGTACTGATATTTGCAAAAGACAACGTACAAAATTATTTTCAAATGGGTATAGCTTCCATATAAACTCTCGATCAAGACACATATTTTTCTTAGAAAAACTTTTTTATTTCATAAATAGGTTTAATATTTTATTTGAAGTACATACATATTATGTACTTTAAATTTAAAATTTACATATCTTTTATAAAATGAAATATGAAGTTATTCCAACAAAAAACGTTTCGTCCCACTTTTGAGAATTTATTAAAAAGAAATACAATGAATACAAAAATTTATAGTGGGGCCCCCTAAGTTCGGGGGCCCGAAAGCGTTGCTTCCAGTTGCTTCCCTGTAGTTACGCCACTGGAAGGTATGCATGCAACAGAGACACTTGAAGGGAGTGCTATGTCAGGCCGAAATCCGATATCGGATTATTATGGGTATTTACGAAGAAATAGCTCTTTGTTGCCTTATAAAAAAATATAGTGATAGTAAAATTGGTCATTAATAAAAAATAAAATTCGGTCTTTAGCCATCTAAAAGATATTACCACTACCAAAATCTTATTATTCTTATTATTCTCACAAAATCTTATTATTCTTAATAAATGCTAGCATTTACTTGCCATAGTATAGCTTTATTATCATTATTATAGGTTCAATTCATACAGCTACTTTCATTACATTTTCTTTCATATTAACGAACGATTCCTCTTTATTTTCTATATCAAAAACCACAAACAATTCCACAACTTCACTCTGCGTCCACTCAACCCGAGACACGGCTTACCACTACGCTTCTTTCTCCAAGCGCCGCTTTAAATCCATTCGTTTAACAATGAGATATTAATGTGCACTTATTAGCATGCGATCTATATTCCATTAGTTTGAACCATTCCCAGGTGACCTGAGGTAATTATAATTCATAGCACACAAATTTTATTCCATTCAGTAGTATTTAGACTTCATATGTTTATATTAATAAGACAGGAAGAAGAATTAAATAATTAATTGAATTAAGATTTTTATAGTCTATTATAAAAATTTATTTTGAATAGAAGTGGTAATAGTGAAGAAATGCTGACATCTAAAAATTAAATTTTTTATCTTGTGATCTTGTGAGTTATTGATCTAACCATACAACTACTTACAGTAAGATCAAATATCAATCATTAGAGGTCTTTGAAAACATATATTGATTTACATGTCTAAATACAATTTTTAGATTGCAAATGTCAGAAATAAAACCTTGCCAAATTCGCATCATTGACTTGACTGTCAAACACCCAATCTAAGCCAATCTTAACTGAATCCAAAATACGAGTACTATTCTCTTTCATAATTTTGTTATTTCACTTTTTGTTTGTTTTAGTTATTATATTACTCTATTTTATCTATTTGTCAACATGACCTATTTGAAATTGAATAAGAACTATACTAACTTTCAAATGGTTATTTCAAAAAATTAGGGACTAATTTACTTACGTTTAAATAGAGAGAATTACAGTCACATCAACAGAGTAACTGACATTGTCATATAACCACTCTATGCTTTACGACCAAGTTAATGGTTTAAGATTGTTCATATCTTCTTCTCTGTGTTACAAAGATCTTGACAAACCTAATATACTCCTAATTCAAAATAGTGTGAAAATGATATAAACGTCTCAACACCCATGTAAGACATTATAATATATATAATATGCAATAACAAAGGTTAAAATACAAAAAGAAAATTCATTTAAAATTAAAATAGAGAGAAAGAAAGAAAGAAAGAAAAAAAAGGAATTAAAATAAATCACCCAAGGCCATTCCTACTGAGAGAGATTTAAACTCACAGTAGGCTATCATACCAACAAAGTGCTCTAAAGTGTGTGCTAATTAACTTAAGCGGCATTCACACGTCAGGATTTCTGTCAAACGTCGTGTGAGAAAAAATAAGGAGGGCAGTTGAAAATAAAAATTGGTTCAACGAAGTCTTTTAAAAGATTTAAAGAAAAGTTTTTAGATAAAAAATATAAAAACATGAAAAATATATATAATTTAATAAAGACATATTTATATTTCTGCAATATTTCCATACTGGCAAATCACTTACATGTTAGCGCGGCAAAGTGCAAGTGGTGATAATTAGAGGTCACAAATACCTCAATTTAAATAAACAGTACATATCTCCACACACAACCCATTGTAATAAAACTGGTTGCATTTCAAAATTTCACTGGGAGGGTCGAAAGAAATCTGTATCTGCTGCAAGACTATAGGTAAATTAAGTGCTAGAGTTAAGTCAAATCTGAGTCATCGTAAAATCAATTTAAGCTGATCGGCTTAATATATCGTAAATAGCATCGCGAAAAACAACCTTTCAAAACCCGAAAGGAACAAATGTGCTTTGGTGCATGTTGCGGTTACCCGAACTCATTTAATTAAGGATATTAGCAAATGTTTCCCAAGTTTGCAATTCGTGAATTATAAAAATGTTGAATTAATTTAACAGAAAACGAAAAATTAAGACTTTAGAACAGTGACAAGACGGCAAGCACCGCCATTTGTGGACATATGGTGGCCAAAAAGGTCAGTAGCTTCACTGTTAGTGAGAAGAATTGGTCAAGAAAATCTTGCTGTTCGCCACAACTGAATTTGTTTTTGTGGGATTACACAAAATAGCATTTCTTATACGTAAAATTCTCAAATCCTACTTATTTGGAAAACAAAAATCCGTCAAGGTATGCTCGAACTATTATCAGCCATCTACCAATAAATCATCAAAAATCCCCTTAAAGGAATCCAGTGCTGTTAAATAACCCCTTGGTTGACATTTGAATAAATTAATATCGCACCTAATGCTAAGGTTACAACGATATATTGAGATATAATTTTGATCGAAATCTCAATCACATATGTGATGCCGGAAGAATCTTGACCTCGCGCGAAATATTTCTTAACAAGTGAAAGTATGTACTCGTCTATTCGAATAACCTTGGCAGAATTGAAAACTAAGAAGCTGCGTTAGTGTTTGCCATATGTCTATAAAACTATGAACCAAATACGTAATATTCTTACAAAGAGGATATTGACATTGCTGAAGGGCTTCAAAAGAGCAAGGCAGCGAACATGATAGTTTGACTGGATGTGCACAATAAATTTGTGAAGAATTAACAAATCGAAATTTTCATAGGTAAAATACACATAATTTTCTAAATTTTCCAACATAGGGAAGTCTACGAATTTGATTGAACTGCATAACTAATAGGATAACCGAGAATATTGCAAAATATAACAGAAGCTAATAAACGATTCACATGGCATGACTTAATTCTCATTAACTGTTGATCTGGATTGTGTTTTTGATGTTATACGTGTGTTTAGTGCTTTTAAAAATATTGTCAAAACTTGGTTTGAAAAAGATATTTTGTTTTTCTTCTTTGAGCTCCTTCGCAATTAGACAGCACTTTTATAATATGTAGTGCTACTCGTATATGTTCCCTTATTCCACTCTGTGCTAATAAAATTATGTGTATGGTATACTTATTCTCATGTTTCTTTCAAACTGCTGATTCTGTTCAGTTGAAGAGTCGTGTGAACGGTGATTTACTACAAGTTCTTGGACTTCGATAAACTTTAACCATTGCTATGTGATTATATGCGAAAATATATCTATATTTCGTGTCCATCAATTTTTTCTTTTGTATCCTATGTTAATTGTAGATCTGTTTTATAGTAAGAACACATTAAGTACTTGTTTGAATCTGAAGGAGGAAAGTTTTATGTCGAAACTTATTCAATAATAAGTTGTTATAATTATTCTAAACAAGGTCCATGGGTCGTGTTCTTTTGAGTCTTCGAGTTTTTATAAGTTCTGTTATTGGAAGTGGGTTTATTTTCTTTTTTTTTTATGTGCAGAAATTGTTGATTGATGCTTTCGGCTAAAAAATGTATCTCTTCGTTTATAGTTGCAATTCCGAGGTTCTTGTGCTTTTGTGATTTGGCTAAGTATTTTTGACTGCTGTCTTTATATCATGTTCCTGTAGGATTTTTTTGATGTTCCCCAAATTTGGATTTCATAAGTTCAAATGGGTTTAATAATTGCCTGTCCATCAAATAGGATATGTTTTTCTACTTAAAGCAAGAAGCCGATTGTTCCTCTGTAACTGCTATACAAAATAAGATGTTATTTATATTTCTAGAAAAGTACATTTGAATATAGATTTTATTATAACTTTTATACGACTCTATGTTGTAAGATCAATATATTTAAAAATCTTAATCAAACATAAGAAACTATATACATATGTATGTACATATTCAAAAATATAAATTTTAATCTATAAATCCATATTATTTGAAGTTATGGGCGACATATAAAACATAAAGTAATTCATCAGAATCGTAAAGTATACATATTTATTCCTAAGGCAATTTTTTTTTGCTCTAACATTTTTATTTATAGAACAATACACATAAGTAACATTTTTTAATAAAGCCCATTGGCTATCCTGCCGAATACGCGGAGTGCACCTTCCCAATAAAATCCGCACACAGAAGTTAAAGGTAAGTACTAAATAAATAAACGTAAATATCTATTCCCAGCAAAACCTCATTTACATACAAAACCCAACACATTTCCTATATACGACAAATTTGCGCCTTGTATTAAAAAACCAAAAAAAAAAAATAAATAATGAATATATAAATAGATGATTATGTGCGTATGCGTATATGTGTTGCTGCTCCTTATTTTGCTGCCTTGATTTCATACGTACATCATAATAATGTGTAATTTACAAATAAGTACATACACAGCCAGTGTGTATATGTGTATGTGTAAAGATGCTACATTTCCATTTATTAGGAACAAGCACACCAAATATACTCAAATAGGAAAAAGTAATCAAATTCAAAAATTTTCCGTTTTTTTCTTTTGTTTTACTAATGTGTGTGTGTGTGTGTGTGTTTGTGTATGCATGTGGTACATAATAACGTAAATAAGGCGCATGTCGCATACTTGATTCTTTTTTGTTTTGTTTTATTTTTTATGAAATTAGGTATGCAATGGTGGTGGTGAAAATTCTGCCCGTTAAGCAGACGACGACAATACAATATAAAATTTCAGGGCAATGCAAATGACGTCACAGTTTTTATACAAAACACATACGCCACAATTGACGGTGGTGTGACGGCAGATGTTGTCATGTTAAGCCTTTGCTATTACGGAATAAGCAAACAGTTGCTAGGGTTACCGAGTTAAAAATAAATATATTATTATATACATATGTGTATACTCTAAAATTGCCGAATTATTGTAGACAATGTGTGCATGTCAACTAATACTATCAACTTATTATGTTTGTGAAGTTGTTTGTATTAAATATTTATTTGTTTTTCAATTAAAATAAGTTGTCATATACATATGTATGTATATACATATTTGCATTGAAACCTCTATCAGTAACACACTTAAGTTTCTTGTTAAATGTTGGCAACTCTGTGCATAATTTTTTTTTCATCTATTTGTGTGCTGTGCACATTGCTAATGTTGACTGGCATAATAATGTTTTTTTCACAATGTGCCTTTTACATTTTCTTTTCTTTTGGAATTTGTTTTGTGCACTTTAAATACGAAAGTTCAGCATAAAATGAAAAACAAAAGTGTATATTTGTGGAAGGTATAAAAACACACAAACACATTCGAACCATTTTTACACAGAACACAAACACATTAAAGGAAAATTATCGTAACGTACGACGGCGGCTACATGCATTAAATGTTTTTACTGTGGCATTACGGGTGGTCGATTAAACTATGGACTACGTACGATATGTGTGCTACGTTCGGCTATATATAGTGAAATTTTTAATCAGTGATATGTATATATATATATGTAGAGGTAGTTGTGTTATTATGAGTCTTAATAAATAAATACATTATATATAAAATAAGATTCATTTAAAAAAAAAAATTTCATTTAGAAGTTTGCATGAGAATAATAAAATCTAAATAATGTAAATGTAATATTTATAAATAAAGGGTATAGAACCTTGACATCCAACTGTGAAAGCTGAAAAGTATTTAATATGCAAAACAAATTACAAGAAGCTTTATTGTATTTATTTAATGAATTAAAAAAAGTCAGAAAGGTATGAAAATATTTACCTACGAAAAATAGTAATTTGCGAAAAAGTCGCTTGATGTCAAGTGAAAGCTTAGATAGTCGTAGTTGGCTATTATACACATGAATCGCATTCAATAGCATTCACCAGTCAACCTGATCAGTGGTTTGCTGTCGTCAATTTGTAGAACGAGTGCCATCATATCATTGGGTACTTAGTTATTCCAAAAAAGATGTGCAAAATTCTTTAAGTCCCACTTGAAACCTTAGTTGGCAATACGGATGCCAGTAAAGCAGCGAAATTTTTATGCATGTGACTATGTTCAGGTCGAAGTATAGCGGGTACAGCTCGTCGTTCAATCTAATTTTATATTCGTTGTCAACTCTTGAGGGAACATAGATCTGTCGAAAAATTTTTCTCTCGTGTGCTCCTAAGGACGTTTCTGGATGTTTTCTGTATCATATTGTAGGGTAGGCATGATAAAAGATTTGTAGAGCGTGATTTTTGTTTGTAGCGAGAGAGTTTTATTTCTCAATTGACTATTTACCAGAAATAACATCTGTTGGCAAGCGTAATTCTTGAATCTCTACGCTGACGTCATATGTGGTGTTTACGATGATTCTCAAATGAACAAAGTCTTTCACAACCTTGAACACTGAGAACTGTAACGTAGGGGCCCAAGATACCAAAAAATTTGTTTTTTGATAGATAATACTTTGTTTCTCTTCATCACAGGATCTATTTGCTTCGCTTACTTTTTTAAGTTTGAAAAATTTATACTGACGACACTAATGTTCAGGACAACAATATCAATAATGTCGGCAACAGCATCACATGTTTGTTAAATATTGTGCTCGTACAGTTCGAAAATAAATGTTCGGATTATTGTCTCCAACATAAGATTAAAGAAATCACACAAAAAGAAGTCAACCTGTGTTAAACCTCGTTTGGTGTCAAACGTCTCGGAGTGGTTTGACTGTTATTCAATAAATATTTATAAAAATTTACAAAAAATAATAAGTGGTATTCATAATTTTTTACATCAATATTTATACATACTAAATGATATCAAATTAATCACTAAAATTTTTAATGATATCATTTAAAACTAGATAAACATATATATACATATATGTATATAACATATATTAGAACATTTTTAAATGTTTCATAAGCCCATATCAAACATATAAATATATATATTATTTATTACACAATTATTATATATTAAATGTTTAGTCTATATTTAATATGTTTACTCGATTCACGCGCTTTAAATTTCGGAGCGTAACTAACTAACTGCGTCGTTAGTGAGGGTTTTTGAATATACTACGCACGAGTGTTTCAAACGAGCTCTTCAAGTATTTATATTGCAACACTCGTGCGTTACTGCTTATGTGTGAACTTATACACATTTTGTATTTTCACCAGTTGTAGCGCACTACGGTGTTCGCATATGCCGTCAGTTTTTTTCTTTAATGTGCAGCAAGAATAGTTGCATATTTTAAAAGCGTCTGTCGGAAAGTCAGTCGAAAGCACTTACTTACTCACCACTTCTACTTCTGTTTTTCTACTTGATGTCGTTTGTATGTATATCAGCATAGTTTATATACAACGTTGCTTCCACTTTTTCTTCATTATTGCTATATGCATCCATATAGTTTATTGCTTAATTGCTGACTTGAGTTAGGTAGTCGTACACACATATATACACGCTGGCGCTTATGGAAATACAGTATTGCTGCCATATAAAGAAAAACCAAATGTTTTGTTTAAGCGAATGAATATACATACACACCTACAAACAACTGCGCACATAAGGCTTGTTTACTTTACTTTACTTTACAGTATGAAGTGTTGCCACATACTCCGTTGTGTTTATTTGTATGTAAGCACATAAAAGTATATATTAAGAGCAGTAGCAGCAGGTACGTACGATATTGTATAGTAATAAAATCTTCTGTTGAGATATGTATTTATGTATGTACATATATTTTGTATATATAGTTGGATAGCTTTATAGTTTGTTAGTTACGTAAGAAAACAGAATGCTTGAGTGTTTTTTGTATGTACATACATACATATGTATGTATGTAAGCAAATGTCCACAATTTATTCATAAGCCAGTTTGTATAGCAATCCAATATTCTTTTTGAGTTTTTTCTTTTACATACGAAGTCATATCTATGTACATATGTATGTACGCAGATTTAGTTATGTAAAAACTTTTTCACTTCAGGCATTCAATATTTATGTGTGTAATGCTTTTTAAGTGCTCCTCTAATAAAATTCGCTCACATACACGACAACGGCGACCGTATGTACGTTTGTGTGTGTGTGTGTGTATGTATGGTTTCTTCCGCAACGCACAAGCGTTTGATGATTTTAAACCGGAAGTTAGCATAGTCGTTACTCGTTCGACTTTCCTTTTAATTTCAAATATTCAATTTTGTTGTCTGTTTTGTTGTGCTTAACTTTAAAAATTATTTTAAGTGAACTTCAAAGAATAATAATCAAAAACGTTTTATTAAAAATCTTAAAGAGAAACTCTTCAAGCATCGGATTTATGCCATAACGATTTTTTCCACTTGCTCCACTAGTTTAATGCTTTGTACAAAATTTGAGAACGGACGCCAGTTTTTTATCTCATATTTTTCTTCTTCTCGCTTTTCGGCAAACTGCAACCGCAAACCACAACCGAACACACAACCGCACACACAAGGTCGTAGCACCCTACAACCTACTTAGCTTGTGCTTGTCGTGCACCAAATCATTTCACTTGCCACAAAGTGAATATTTTAGTTGCACCACAAACATACACACTCCACTGCCATATGCATACATTTTCATACAAACATCCATACATATATGTAAATAACATGTGTGTGCTTACATATTTTTACCCATATATGCTGAGCTTGTTAACATACATACATTTTTTTTGGATATTTAGTATAAAATATATTATTAATAAAAAAATATTGCCAATATTTTTGATTGAAATGTTTACGTTTTACCAGAAGCCATTTTTGAGATTGTTTATTTTTATGGTTCACATGAGATTTTTTTGTAAAAAAAATTATCTTTTGATGTCTTCACTTCGAAGTATTTTCAAGAGTAAAATTTAACTTCATATTTATTACGAATTTGTATTTATGTTGAAACATTATGTGCTGTTCTTTAAATATGTCAAAAGTACATGAAGGTTGCATAGATAGCTTCCATTTACAACTCTGGCTTGCTTATCAGTTAAGACGTTGCTTAGGAAAGTCTTCATATGACATATTAAAGTAATTTATATATTACAAATGTTACTTTACTTACTACGAATTGCCCCACTAAATTGAACACATTAATTTGTGTATGCGTAACAAATTAAACAAAAGTCAAAGTGCTAACTAACATCATCAAAAACAGTTAAAACAAGTCGCATTAGTAAGTATATTTTCATAAAAAAAGCAATAAAAACTATCATTGATACCATTCATCATAACAAAAAAGCAGGCAGAACAGTACGAAAACCAAGTAAAAGTATCAGTTAACAGCACTAAAATTGAGCAAAACGCTACTAAGGACACATAAAAGTGTCAGCTGATAGTACTTAGAACGAGCAAGATAAATAGAACAAGAATAGTACGCAAAATCAACAGCCAAAAAACAAGCACAACTAGCAGCTACCAGAAACAAAGTCGAGTAAAGAAGCACAATGTATAGTTAAAGTATCAGCTGATAGTAGTAGAAATGAGATAAGTCGAAAAAGTATAATTCAAAAAACTAACGCCAAAAATAAGCATAAATAGCACCAAAATAGCACCAAGAATGAGTAAAAGTATTAGCTAATATTACTATAAATAAGAGAGATAAGTCGAAAAAGAAAAATTCAACAAACCAATTCAAAAAACAAGAAAAAGTGCCAGTTAACAGAAACAAAAACAGCCAAGAATAACCAAAAAAGAACAAAAGTTACAGCTTACAGCACTAAAATGAGTAAGATAAGTCAAACAAGGACGAACATATAAATATAAAGCCAATAGTAAAAGCAAGCAAAAATGCCAACTAATAGAAACAAAAACGGAGAAAATAGCAAAAAAATATTCAAAAAGTATCAGCTAACAGGACCAAAAATTTCGCAAGAGAAGACAAACAAAAATAATTCAAAAATGCATTAAAAAGCAGTTAAAACTTAGAATATGAGATAAAGAAAAAATCAGAAAAACAACACTAAAAACGAGTAAAATTACCAGTTACCAGAGACAAAAATGAGTCTAATAGCACCTGAGATGACTAAAAGTCTTAGCTAATAGCACTAAAAAAAGACAAGACAACACAAATAAGAACGATCTCACCATAATAACATTAAAAACGTGCAGAAGTGCTAACAAAAGCGGGTGAAATAGCAGCAAAACCTAGTAAAAATGTCAGTTAAAAACGAGCAAAGTAAGTGGAACAAGGACAGATTACAAAGCCAACACCAAAAACAAGTAAAAAGAGTGAAAGTGCTCACTAAGAACACTAAAACTAGGTAAGATTAGACGGTCAAGAACAATGTCATGACAAATACCAAAAATAAGCAATTGAACTAGGAATGATCAATAGAAAACAGATTTATATTCTATTGAAAATCTTTCGAAGAAATCTTCTTTACAAACATTTTTGATGTGAAGAATTGTAGATTAGGTTATTACGGGGGTTCTAGATATATATAGGTCTTCTATGCAATTGTTGTATAGAATTCAAATGGCTAAGAACCATTTCGTTAGTTCGGTATTGTTTTTTGAAGTCAAGTAAAATCAGCCGCTAGTGAAAGACGGAAGGATGACTATGTTACTGACCTGGAATGTTCGAACCCTTTTTAAGTAAAGTTCTTCTATCTAACTGGTGGACGCCATAAATAAATGTAAGGCTAATGTCACCGACATTCAGAAAATGCGAAGGGCAGAAGACTATAGCTTTAAAAGAGCAAACTGTGGTATCTACTTTATTGCCCTGCAAGAATGCGTCTATATTTGCAAAAAATGCGAAGTTACTCTATTTAGTTTTGTATATACTAGTGGTCTGAAAGAAATGCAATTGACTTAGCAGGTTTACAAAGGAATATAGGTTCTAATAATTAATATTACTATATGTAGGCTTGTTGACTGAAATAGTACACAGGTTGCTAGTAAAGAATAAATAGGTACTCCTACTTAATGGTCCCTTATGCTCCTTAAAAGTTTGAATGATCTCCAAGGCAACATAAATCAGTACCTAAAAGAAGTTAGCCATAAACACATCAAAGCATGCCACAGTTTTCATATCCTAAAACATTTATATAACCGGGAAACCAAATGAGGTTGATGATTTCGATTGCAGATTTGTACTTTGAATGACTGTTTTTGATTTGATAGTGAAAGATTGAAGCGCTTTAATTAATACTCGGTTCTCAATAAAAATGTTAATCTTACACTTAGTTTTGATGTGGTTTCTAATTAAACCGTGATGGTTTCCATCTCTAGTGGCATGACAGTCCAGATTACGAATTTTAAGTCGATTAAAATTTATGATGACCTAAAATTAGGTATTTGAAATAAATTATTTTGTTGTTATTTATTATGCTTAAATCTACAGCAACAGTATAATAAACAAAAACTTCCAATAATAAGAAAACATATTAATTTCTTGTATTAATATACAGAACTGGAGTAATTCTCTGTTGAACAACCTATCAAACGTACCAAAAAAATATTTACGTTTTCAAACTTTTGCCCTATTTTCTCCCTTTTTTATATAATTTTATTGTTTCGGATGAACACAAAAAATCATATCTGTTTATTAATATGAATTTTTTCATATCTTGAAGGAAATTGTAAGAAAAATTCAAATAAAGTTCGAATATTCTCTCAACGTCCCCCTTAACATTTTGTATTTTACTTATCTTTTGTTAATTAAATCAATTCCTCTTCACTTAACTTCATTGCTTTCTTCTTGTTTTTTATTCCAAAATTTTATATTCACTCACATAATTTATCTTCAACTCCAATTTATCGGTTTCTATTAATATTTATATATTTTTCTCTAAAATACTCGACCAGAGTCATTTAGTGGTCGGGTAGATTATTTAAGTTCCTCTACAGGCTGG
>NC_051847.1:84878548-84895178 GCF_002237135.1 Teleopsis dalmanni | reverse complement strand
CCAAAAATTCATTTTTCACCCTTCCATAAATAGAAAATTTTTTTGTTTTTTTTTTTTGTTATTTTTCATGAAACAGAATAAAAAAAACAAAACAAAGAAAAATATAAATATACACATAATAAAAAATAAATATCTATTCAACGTCCCTCTCTCTCTCCCTTGTCATTTAGTGCATATAAAAAATTATTAAAATGTTTAACGCATATTTTTTTAATTTATCAGCGCTGGTCTTCACGTATTGCTGATATTAGAATTAGTTTATTAACCACTGATAAAAACAAATGTGTTGTGTATTATCTACGTATATATTTGTTATATGTTGATTAGGACGACACACACAGATTTATATACGCAGCAGTACATTCACATCACACTAAACGAAAATCTATGCACGTAAAATTATAATTTTTTCTTGTCTTTTCTTTTTAAGCGCGCTAACGAGCAGGCAAATAACAACAAACACAACAACAAGACGAAGCAAGAGGAAAATAAGCAGATGCATATGCACAAAGCGGAGACGCACGCATTCAGTAAGTACGCAGTGGCAGTGGCAGTGGCTGTGTTTCTTAATGGCAGAGTAGGGGCAATAACACTAACAACGAATGAGGCACATAAATACGTAAAGGTAAGTTACGAATACGATATAAGAAATTATTTAACGTGAATATGTTTTTTTTTTGTTTTTATTATTTATATAAATACTAAGTTTTTGGATCTGTTTTGTGTTGTCAGAGAATTATATTCAGTCAGTCATTCCATCCATCCTGCACTCATTCATTCATTCATTTGTTCATTATTTCTTTCAACATAAGCAAATTTTGCTTATGTTACATGTTACGCCGTCGTTGATGGGTTTTCATTTTCGTTTAATAAGTTTCGTACCAACCAACCATCCGCTGCTATGTGCATGAACGGATGGTTGGTCAAATGAATGAATGGCTGTGCTGCGCTTGTGTGCTGAAGTTATTTTATTTTCGTTGTCTTCTCTTAATATGCTATATATGCTTTTTTCTTCTTCTTGATTATGCTTGAAAGTGACATGTTGTTGTTTTTGTAGTTGTTGTTGTGGATTTTGTTGTTTTTATTACTTGTGCATTTTGGTTATTATCGTCAAGTTAGTTGTGTTGTGTTGTGTTGTGTTGTCATTATAAAACATCTTATTTGTTGTTATTGCTTTTCGCTGTTGGTCGTGAAGAAACAAAAGTTGTTAATTCAGCTGTGTGCGAGCGAATGCCGTCGGCAAATTGTAGACCCGCCCGTTAATTATTTATATTAGATTTCGTTTTAATTTTCTTCGAATGTTTTGTATTACACATACATCGAACTTAATACATATGTATATACGCAATATGCAAGCATTTTTCTTGCATACATACATATGTATGTATGTCAGGCATTATTTTTTTTCTTAATGGAATATATTTATAAAAAAAAAAGAAGAAAATGTTGCGGAATTTTTAATGAGCGTGCATGCGCTGAAGTCAAAAATATTTCTAATCAATCCAATAAACCATGAAGTAAAAGTAAATGTATTCCTTGCTATTCCTTTGAGTTTTGTTAACAAGAGTAATGGATTCGTTTCACACTAAGCACTTATTTTTTCTTTGAAGTTAACATTTTGCTGCTTCGCGCTTTGCGAAAGGGTGGCATGGGCATGGGGGTGCCATTAATGTGTGAAATATCACTTATCAACAATCCACCCTGCAAAAACAGACACGACCCTTTTGTCAAAAACATTTTTCTACACAATGTGTGGACGGACTCTACTATAATTTGGGTGTCAGGTTTGTGCAGTTTTAATTAAATAAGGTTTTATACTCGGAATGCATTATTTATTGCGACAACTTAGTGGAATACATCAGCTTAAAGATCCATATCTATCAGTCCACCATAAAAACAAATCTTATTAGAAGTTAGAAATGCTCTAACCTACTATAGGTACAAATAAGAAACAGAAGTCTTGATATATGTAGTAGTATACATATTTTTCTTTAATTTTTTAAATAAATTATATAAAACTACATAAACTATATACTTCTTAAACTATAGACGCCGTGTGCGAGTTCGAGTAAATTGAGGAAAATGGTAAATTATGTCGGTATGGCAGCGAATGTTGATATTTACCAGAATTTCGAGTAGGGTGAATTATATAAAAATTAGGTATTACCATTGTCAAAATTTTATAAGATATTTAATAAATAAATAAATAAATTTGAAAACTTTTAACGAAAAATAATAAATAAGTGCAATAAATAAATATTTACATAAATGCAGTGCAAAAAATTCCTAGGAAATTTCAATTTACTTCACGACAATTTATTCGAACTCGCACACGGCCATAGTTAGTTTAACTTTAAAGAAATTCAAATTACTAAACCGCAATATCTCTTAACTTCTTCACATAATATAAAACGTGTTTTAGTGCGTTAAAGAGGGATGAGATAATTTCATTTACAGCAAATTAAAATGTTCATACTATTTTTAAATACTTCATCATCTACAGTCCAACAAAAACTCAGACCAGTTGGTACACACTATGGCTGGTTTCATCAAACACCTAAACACTCGCTCGTTACATAAATTTCTTTCAGTCATCTTCATTTCTTTCTAATTCTAATTATTATCTCCACCAGTGTTCACAAATCGATTTTAACTATGTCTGGGTCCCACAAACACCTCAACCTGTTATATAAATTTTCTTCAAGCACCTTTATTTCTATCTGTCACTTTCTAATTATATACCCGCAATATTCACAAATAGTTTTTAACTACGTTTAGGTCCATCAAAGACCTCACCTTCGGTATAAATTTCCTTCACTCACATTTTTTCCTTTCCGCTGCTTTGTAAACTTGTACCCGCGGTTATATTCATAAATCATTTTTTTAGTCGATCCATTTCTTTCTTATTGGTCGTTATGTTTCTCATGTTTTCAAGATTTTATATTTGAGAATTTTTTTTGCGATAATTGGAAAGCATCAAAAGTCGCTGTGTAAGACTTGAATCCACTAAAACCACCTCTTAGAAAAGTTTATTATCATCTGGTTTACTATTATAGGAATTTTATTTTTATACCTCCAATCAATGTAATTTCTTGTTTTAACTAGTAACTAAAATCGGTTTATAGCCATATAAACCGAACACCTAAAGATGACTTGTTATTGTTGTTTTTCTTGCAGTGAACTTTAATAAGTTCTGGAAATAAATATGGAGAAAGCACAAAGCTCGTTCAAGCCACTATGCCACGGAGAACTAGAACTTATTGGTACGGATTGATATGGAGTTTCAGAAAGGAAACAATCAATAGTCTAATGTGCATTGAACCTCATAATTTATATAACAATAAATTTTAATAGGCATTTCCTGATCAAAATTTAATTTGTTGTGAATGAAGTTATACCAAGTTTTGATCAAAATCCAGGTTTACAGTAAATATATATTTCCACATTTATACTAATACTTTTTATGTACTTGCATTCTGTTAAAAAACATTATTATATATATGTATGTACGTAGTATATCTGATATTAAATTTCTACTTTAATAATGTAGAAGCACCCTTAGTGAGTTGAATTTAATTTCTGGTGGAATACTGAAATTGTTCACTAAATGGGAAGAGCGTTTAACTGATGAAAGAAAGTTTCGAGACGTAAAAAATGTTTACGAAAGCAATGTTAGAAATAAAAAAAAAAAATAAAATAAAACAAGAAAATCAAAATATGTTTCATTTAATGTTTCACAGAAAAAAAAGGAAAAAGAAATAAAAATACAACCGGATATTGTAAAAGTTGGTTTACCACCATAACAAAACCTTTTTTTATTTTCGAGATGTCAAATATTATCAGCGAATGGGCACCTACACATTTATAGGCCCACGTTTTTACTGAAAGTACTTCACATACTACTTTGAAATAAAACAAAAAAAAAGTTGAGGCACAAAGTTTTACTTCAGGCACAGAGAAAGGGCATAAAATCAACACTTAACCTTGTAAGGCAATATATTTTTTTCGGATTAAATCTCATGATTTCAAACAATGTTTCACTTAACTTTATATATTAAGAGTATACACATACATAACATATATATAGGTACTTATATTATATATAAATTTTATATGATTTAACGCACTTTAGTATACAATTTAAAAAATATTTTAAATTTATTTTTTAAGTAAAAAGTATTTCTTTAAGTCCAAAAATCAATGCAGGAAAGATTTCTTTCTTTATTGTAGGACTCTGGAGTGTAAAAATATAGCCGCCAATCAAAAGTCATTTTCCGGAAAATTACTTTTGATCCGGAATGGAAAAAATAAATTTCTAAGCTTAATTTTTATTAATATTTACCATTTAACTCTCAGATAGTGATACATTAGATCCGTTTCCCAACAACAGCAGGAGACGAGCAGATAAAATTGGTAGATATTTCATTTTATATTTCACATAATCTGCAAGTTTCTACGTTCTTTAATGATCTCATATCTGAAAAGTAGTAGTTAATAGGGGCGTATCTAGTTAAGAAAGAAATTAAGCGCAGAATTAAGATATCCTGTGCTGTGTGAATAAGTTATTACATGAATAGGTTAAACATTTAAATAAGTACTCAATTCTTATATAAAACATAATATAGAATGAAATATCCACCAATTTTATCTGCTCCTTTCATGCTATTGTTAGGAAACGGATATGATGTATCACTATCTGACTTTTCTTGAACTGAAGAATAACGTCTGAAGTCGTGATCAGAAAGCTACAATAGAGTTAAATGATAAAAATAAAAATAGCTAATGCATATATTAATAACATGAAAAGCTGTCGAAGGCTCATGTAAAATAGAAGACTTTAAAGTATATATGCTCGCAAACAGCACTTTTTTCGAAGATAAATTATACTATGTTATTCATTTCACAAAAAAAATATTATAAACTAAATTAATTTATATTTAAATTATTTAAAATAAAAAATTTATTGTAATTATTATTATTGAAGAAATATTTAAAAAATTCAGAGAAAATATAAAAAAATTTAAAAAATTAAAAAAAAATTTAATAAATTAGAAAAACATCAAATTAATGACACAAATTGTGTATTTTATAATAAATAAAGTTAAAAGAACTTTTGGTGTTAAATAGTTGGTGTTTGGATAAAATACTTCACATATCACCCATGAAATATACAAATTATCTTAAAATATCTTAGATTTGCCTAAAATCTTCTTGTGATATATATAAATATATATACATATTTATTTATTTTTTTTAATTTTGTAAAAAATTTAGCTGGCAATAAATTTCTTAGATTGCCGCCAAACTCTTACGCCAGTAAAATCACATCCGTTGAACGGTTAAAGAGGGAAAGGAATAAAACTCGATTATATGGAATGAGAACAAAAATTCAGAATGAGACACGATCTTACTGCCATTAAAATTGGCGGCAGCTTTATCTTTTTCGTTGTTTTTTTTTTCTGTTAACTTTTATATTAGGAAGAATATTTGAACTACCGGTTTACTTTGATATATTAAAACCATTATTCTTCATGGCGTTTTTTATGCGAAAAAAATTTTTTATGAATATTTTAACCAATGAATTTTTTTTAAAACAGCGATTTTTTTGACTGTTAAAAACACACATACATAAGTTAAAGTATTTAATTTTTTTTTTTTTTCAAAAGGTTATACTTCTTATATTATGAATGAGAATATTGAATATACATAATATACACCATAAACATTAGATTAATGTTGAAAACTTATATCGTGTCTTTGCAAGATCTTTGGCCCCTTACGAGTTGGCGACGACTACTACCTCCGATTGAACCACAAGCTGTACGAGCGAGCTTCACTGGTTTGTTCATGTATTGAAAATGGATGAAAATATTCTAGCGAAAAAGGTATTTGAAACGGTAGGGAGAGAAAAAAATCGTACAGCTAGATCGCGTCTTCGGTGATCAAATTGAGAAAGCACTAACCGCACCTGATATACGGGACTGGAGAAGGCAGGTTTTCAGCAGTGGCGCCTGTAAGACATGCTGCGTCAGGTTGAAACCCAGTAACGGAATGTTTTGGCCATTTAAGTAATTAAGTTTTGCTTTCATCAAAACTAGTTTTAATCTTTAATTTTACTCAAGTGTGGCATGAGACATTGATCAATTGCAATTATTGTACTTTATGTATACCAGCACGGACAAAGATATTATTATTTGTATTAATTGGAGTAGGAAAATAGTGAATAAATAACCAAATAATCTACATAAAAGATAGCCAAAGAGAAAGCAATGTTTAAGAAAAAATGTAACAAGTGCTTTAACTGTTTGTGAAAAGTCCGGTTCCTAGACTTTAACAATTATAACATATAGAAAGTATACATATTCAAACGTTCAATGTTAGTAAAAAATATACTTGGTTTCACGTTAAAGCAGATTTGGTATTAACAAACATTGAGGAAAGAATAAATATTATATGAAAAAGAAGCAATGCATTGAAGCCACCTGTTAGGAATGCAAAATGGACCAATTTCAGTCATTTGACCATAAAAGTTAAAACCTGAAACTCCATTCCAGCAAAATGTACAAATTTCAGTCGTTGTATCGTAAAGGTTAAAAGCTGAAACTCCATTCCAGTAATCAAGGAAAAGACATACATTAGAATACAGAAGGCTTAAAATTTAGGCAACAAATATATCTTGGATGAGATTGAAAACAAGTGAGAGGAGAACGAGAGAATGTTCTTGCTAGATAGTAATTACCAAGCCTAAACTCTGTAGAACAACATAAATTATATTTATCAAGATTGATCCCATCAAAAAATACATAAAGGATAGAGCACTGAAATTATGTTCGAAATCTGACAGACTTACCAACACCGCGTTATCAAATCTCTTAATGGTTACAGGCTCCTCGGGGAGGTATGCAGATCTGAGGTCAATTATTGCTTAGTCTGATGAAGTGATAAACAATAATCTAGTCAAAGTGTAGAGAGAGGTTTTGAAGAAACCTCGAGTTAAAAAAGAGTATAAGTGCTTAAGTGCACTAGCTCAAAACAGCTTCAACATTATTATAGATTTTCAAAATAAAGTGTTTCGTAAATAGTTTTAAGACCGTTTTACCATCCACCGTATTACGAATAAAGAGGATTGCAGAGCATAATTTATTACATTAATACATATAATTTTATAAAAAGTCATCAAAACTAATTGAACAGCTTTCTCCCACCCTGTATATACTAGTATATGTTGCGCTACATAAGGCACTTTATGAACAACAAAGAACATGTAAACGCACTACCTATACGATATACATATATGGATATATACGTATATTTTTTTGGTTGTTGTTATGATGTGCGTGCGTCCCAGTTTAAATTTTTTATGCCTGCGAAATGTATTTCGTTTCAGATATTCTGGTTGTTCACTTGTGAAACGAAACGCTACTTTCATAGATACTTGTACCTGGTCACGACATTTCAGTTTATTTACCTACTTCGGGTTCACTTTTTCACATTTTTGTTTAACTTTTTCAAAATATTTTCATCATCTGTTCAGGGAACTTTGTTTGTTTTATTTATAAATGTACCTATTAACTATACTATGAAAACAGACAGATATGAGTCAACTTACTTGATATTTGGTTTTGCTGTATTTATTATCATTTCACAACGAGGACAATATTGTTCCATGCGCAAATGTTGAATTAGGCAACTGTGGCAAACTGAAAAAGAATGAAATCGAATTTATAAGAATTCATTTAAATATATTTTTTTACAAGAACAAAAAAAGAAAAGTATAAAATATATATATAAAGTCGAATAAATTTATTACTTTTTAGCTATAATAATATAACTTGAGCGGATATTTATCAAACGTATTAGGAATTCATTAAGAGCTAATTAAAAAATAATTCCACTTAAGAATTGATATCACCGAAAGCACACAACAGTCAGTCAGTCCACTCTACTTGGGTACATTTTGTAAAGCGAAGCGCTGTCCCCACCCACGACACAATAACGAAAAATCTATAAAGTCGAAATCTACGACGAGCTGCACAATGCGAGCACAAAGTCGCACAAAAACCTACACAAGAGATTTTAATATATTAAACTTTTACAGCAGCTTTAATGTGAATGTCAGCAACAGTCGTCAGCAGTCAGCAGACTCCGACCCCAAAATTACTGCTACAACGAGCAATTTTCAGTTTATAACGGAAGGCATCAACCAGGCAAAGGCACAGCAGCAGGCAGCAAGCAGAGGCCCAGGCATAGCAGCAGCGCAACACAACACAACAGAACACAACAAGTACAACACCAACAACAGAAGAGTAGAAAGTGCAGTGTAGTAAAGAGGAAAAATGTAAAGTATTTTTTCCAATGTACAGAAAATGTTTTTCAGCAAGCAATGCAGGGGGCAGGAGGTTGGTTATTCATTATTTTAGCAAAAATTAGCGTTTGCATTTATTTATGTGCTTGTGTATGTGTTCGTGTTACATATATATGAGTGTGTGTGTGTACTCTTCTCAGTGCATATACATTAAACCGTTATGTACGAGTAAACAGTGTTGGAACAAATTATTTAAAAAACAAAAACAAAAGCAAAAAAAAAAATTGGCCTTCATTACTAGTAATTATCATTGAAGGCTTATGTACAGCTCTAGTCATATCCGTTGGTTGGATTATATTCAAAAAATGTATATTCGATGAAGTGAAGTTATTTCATTTCATTTACTCTATGTACATTAACTAATGAGTTTCAAAATGTTGGGCAATTAAAGACACTTTAAGTATTGAAGGTTCGGAAAAAGGAGGCATATCAGGCTCAGCATCAGTGAACGGTTGCCAGACAGCACAGCGTTTATTTACAGTGTAGAGTTTTAAGTTCAGTCAAAGCTAACATATGGCATTTTGTGTATACGAAGAAAGCCTATATGATATCAATAAACTGTAGTCAAGGGAAGATATACTCTATATTATACTATGTACTTAATTCAAAATTTATATAAACGTGTATGTGTTTAGGTGGTTTAGCTTTTTAAGGCAGAAAATTTCTACTGAATATTTGAAAATTAAAAAAAAAACGAAATAAAATTAAAAGAAATAAATTAAAAAAAAAAATAAAATAAAAAAATTCAATCAGAATGTCAACAAATCACGAAACCTATAATGTTTGTGTGCCCATTTGATGGTTTTTAAAACATATTTTAAATTCCTTTAGTGTGCTTTGTATTTGTGTTGTGTTTTATACACAGTCAGAAATGTTATATTTTCGTTTGTTTAAAATTTTATATTAAAATCACTGATTGTGGTTCTTCTTTAAATAATGTAATATTATAATACAAAAAATTATTAAATGCAAAAAATAAATAAATAGAAAAAATAAATAAATACAAAAAAATAAATAAATACTTTTATAACCAAAGTACTTTTTATAAAATAATAAATAATGTAGGATATAATTTTTCAGTATTCAAACAAATTATATGGGAATAAATAGAATACCAAAACAAAAAGAAAAAAACCCTCCCCGCAACGTTAAGCAGAATTCTTTTGTCGAACAATGGTTGATCTGCGCTGAGCCTAGATGTCCGCATGAGTTTAGCAATGATCTTAACTCTCCATACTTAAGAAATTATACACAATCCCTCAAAAATCTCAGCAATTGCCTGGGATGGTTGGCGAACAGCACAATCGTTCAAGGTTAAGACATAAACCTTCAAACTGGTATTATTAACCTTACTGATAGGCTAAAAATCTTGCGAATTGTTTTCACTTTTATGTTAAACACAATTTCATTCCGCAAATTGGTCAAACCTTTTTTGTTACAAGTAATTTTTTGCATTAAGATATATTGTTGTCTAAATACTAAGCCTGTTATATTCTAATGTATACCTTTTAATTTTAGAACTTTCTGGTCTAATACTGAAATGTGTCAATTCTGCATTTCTAAAAGGTGATTTTAGTGGAGTTACACTATGACTTTCGATACTTTTCACATACCAGAAAAAAAACAGTTTCGTGGCTTATATTAAATATTGTATTAAAATATATATAAATTATGTGACGTTATTGGTGTGGTATGGCATATAATATCTCGATATATAAATAACTTTATATGTAATTTCGAGTAAAAAAAAAATATATATAAAACGTATGCAAAAAAAAAATATATAAAAAAGTATGCAAACATAAAAAAAAAATTTGTAAAAAAAATATATGTATAAAAAAAATTATATAATATATATATATATATATATATATATATATAATATATATATTATATATAATATATAATATATATATATAATATTTTAAAAAAAAATTATATATAAAAATATATATACAAAAAAATATATAAAAAAAAATATGTAAAAAAATATATAAAAAAATATATATAAAAAATATATATAAAAATATATATAAAAAAAATAAATGTATATAAGGTGTAAAAATATTTAAAAAAAATAAAATATGAATTGTAAAGAACATATAAAAAAACGGATATATAAATTGTAAAAAAAAGTATAAAAAAGAATTATATATAACATGTAAAAAACATACAAAAAGGAATTATATATACAGTGTAAAATATATATATAAAGAATAAAAAAACAATTTTAAATAAAAGTAAAAAAGACAAAAATAAAAGAATTGAAAAAAAGAAAAGAAAATATATATAAATATACATATGTGTATACAATAAGAAAATTTATATAAAAATAAAAAAAAAAAATAACAAAAATATTGCTTAAAAAAAATCGTTTCCAAACATCGTAACATTAAAATATTTTTTTTTTATAAATTAAATAATAAATTTTTAATATGTTTTTAAATTAGCTTTTAAATAATTTTTTTAAATCTGATTACATTTCCAACCTAAATAATATTTTAGGATAGGAAGTCGTCATTTAAATTTGTAAATCATCGAGAGGAAATATTTTCTTTATGAACAGAGGAATTAAAAAATTTAAGCTTACAAATGTAAGTGACTACAATATTAGCAATCGGCTTAATTATATCGTCATTTAGTGTGCAATAAATGATAAATTTATTTTTTACTAATAAAAAAAATAAAATGTGTCTGGATACGACATTAATTACTTTTATTGACTAATCTGTTGAACAGCAGAAAAGAGGAAGATAAACAGAACCGCAGCTATAAGAAGATATTCAGAGCATGAGAAGTGATGGTGCGTACATTCATTAATATGCAAATGATTTGGAGTGAATACATTACTAAATCCTACTACTGAAGGTTATTTCTTTTTTTTATTAAAAAGGACAGCCATTAAGTAAATGGAGTGTTGCAATTTTTTCAAACAGTTTGGACATTAACAATGAGCATTGCGTTTCCAATATTTTTTCCTACTGGGTGGCATTATAGAAAACTACCATACGAGGCGGCAATAAAATTCTGGAACAAGTTGGATTAAGAAATATTATACAGAATTTTTAGTTTTTCTATTATTTTCCAATAATATTTGTTTTAATAATATAACAGATTTTTTGTATGTACATTTATTAAATTTCATAACTTTAATGTTTATTTTATGTACTATAAGTACCAATTTATTATGCCTTTTAATAGAAAAAGTAGTATTCTTTTACGAATTAAGGTAAAGTACAATAACCACCACCATGCCATCCCGCCATCATCCACTGGGAACGGCCTACACGAAAAATGCCCTTTGTCCCAACAAGTCTCATTAATCAAACTTGTTTTAATGAAATATCTATTTTATTTGGAAGACCGTGACACTATTTTATGATGTAATTATATTTTGTGCTTAAAATTAACAGTGATGGGAATTAAACTTAATATGCTGGTTGGTTAAACTCGTTCTTAGTGAAAACTTTACCTTAATGTATGAGTTTTAATAAGAAAATACCTAAAAAGTTAACAAACAAGAAACTTATAAAAAGGATAGTGGCAATTATGTATATTTAGGTCTATAAATATAAAGTTTCATATAGTATATTTAACATATACTCCGCAGTATATAATAGGATTTGGTTAATGCTCTAAACTACACGCATCCGCTTTTCATGCCATTTCATCATTTGATTAAATGGAAATTTCTCCCCTTGGAACCCGTATTTATAAATTTGGAAACAAGCAAAAAAATAATCGCTACAGGCCAAATTGCAATGGACTCGAGTTGTTGGATTGAGTAGCGAAACCCAACACAATGTGGCTTGGAGCGATTTGTGAGTTGAAGCATTGGAATGATTGAAGAGTATTTGGCTTTTTTTTATCTATAGAGAGTTGTAATTCACTTACTTAAATGACTTTGTATAACAAAATTAATCAAGAATATGACAAACATTTTCAAAGCAATCTTTTGAAGAATTTAACAAATGTAGGCATTTCAAATAAAGCCGGATTTATAGTCGACTAAATTATCGTAAAGTATAATTTATTAAAATCATTTTAAAATATTAAAAAATATTCAGCGTTGAGATGGAATCCTCAGGGTACTAGGCAATGAGGCCGAATGCAGATATCTTGAAGAAGGATTTTTTAAAACGTAGCTGGCAAAATCGTTTAACGAGTTAAGTTCATTGACACTTAACAGAAATAAGTAAATAATAAATACCATTATTATAAAATTATTATCTTATGTTATGATTCAGTTTTAATTTCTTTAAAATGTTAACAACCAATAAAAAAAAATGATTTAAAAACACATTTTTCGAATTTATTTCGAATTTTCGAAAACTTGTGAATCGTCGACGATTCTCTATCAATTCATAAGGGTGGGTTTTTTATATACGCCAAAACACTAATATAGGTATTTTAAAGCTAACTTTGGGCTCTAAAATAATATGTAAAATATTCAAAAACGGACTAGGTTTGTATCTGGGGAAACCACTGTGCGGTCAAAATTAAGTGTGCTGGAACGTTTTATGTAGACCACTGTTAGATGTATTCCTGAGTATTAGATATTCCTGATGATTAAATCATTTAGTTACTCTATTCTTCCCTGAATGTTCTTTGTTCAAAGAATTTGTATTATTTAAGACATCTTTTGGTCTACATATATACTATACTGAATGCTATATACCATACTAAAACATCAAGCGAGTTTGCACATAAGGAGACCATTGTACTGTTAACATTAAGTGTGGGAAAACTTTATCTCTAAGCCATTGGTGTTAACCATATTTCTTTGTATGAGAATCACTTTATCCACATTGCCATTTTTATTATCTGACTATAAATATTTCAGCAACTTGTATGAAAGATGCAGAAAACCCAAACATAACTAAATTATTTCGTTACTTTAGTCAGCTTAAACTTGACCGATTTTTGTCCAAAGATATTGTACTGGTTTCAACGTCTATACGATTTAATTAGCTTTGACTAAATTGATGATGTTGTAGTATAAACACATAAGTGAACCTTATATTATTTTAAACTGCACCTCTACTTTAAATTGCTGATCTAAACAAATATCAAGTGAGATATATTTATTGCTGGTTTTAAATAGACTAACACAACTGTCAAAACGAAAGTGTTTAGTCTAAGATACAAAGATTTGTGTACCAAATTTATGCACGCAGGTACAAGGTTCAGAATACGGAGAACGAGAAATTTTGTCTGGCAATGTTAGGAAAATTTCAATTTGCTCAAGAATATCTGCATTAATTAAAATAAGTGCCACCATATGGCAATGCAGGCAATAAATTATGTGTCCTCATCGCTCAAATTCAACCCACACAAGGCATGGGTTAGTTGTGAAAATATTTCTAGTGTGTTTAGTATTAGGTATCAAAAAAAAATTCGAATTTCTATAAGTATACTAAATACATGTTTTAATTAAAATGTTTGGTGGTAAGAAAAAGTCAATCGAATCGACACATTTGCGCTAATTGAGGATAACTTGTCATGTCTACTGTCATCACAACTACTTGGAGATAGATAATTAAATACTTTTTGTTTATATTAAATTTTTTGGTAAATTCATTAAATTACAAATGAATAAAACCTATTAATTTTCAGCATTTGAAATTGCATTTCGATATTTTAATAGATAGCTATAAAAACTATTTTGTTTAGCCAAAACATTTATAAAATGTAGAGGGATAAATGTATGTTCAGTGATTGCCAAAATAAACAAATTTTAAAGATTTTCTTAAAATTTCGGAAGCAACACTGCAATTCAAAAAGAAATTATTTTGTTTTACAACTTGGCTTGAATATGTCAGAATCAGAATCATTATTCTACAGGTGGAGAATATTAAACGGTATCACTTAGATGAAATAACTAAGTCGATCACACTTAGAGGTGGTATCCATCCTATCCTAATAAATGTACAACCCAACTAACACATATTTTTGCATATATCTTAAGTTATATATGATAGTCAAAAGGTAGTATTATTTATTTGGACACAGATATAGTTAATACGTAAGGAGTGGTGTGGGGAATGATAAGGAAAACGAAGAAAGAGGTAAGGTTCTAGTAGTGCCCTAGATTCGCAGACCGCGCTATTAATATCACAAGGCCGTAAAATATTATATTTTTAACTTTTACGATATTATTTCTTAGGTAGATATGCATAATGATCTTTGTAAAACACATTGTACATATTATACAATGGTTCTTGTAAAACCATTAAAAAATTTAAAAAAAAAAAAAAATTATGTTAAATTGATCATTTTAATTTTTTGGTTTTGTGACGAGACTTCAATCACAAAAATTGGTTAAATAAAAATTTCAATTATTAATAATATTATTACTATTATTCGTTCAATACATAATCACTATAGTATTGTAATCACAAAAGTATACTGAAATCTACAAAAGAATTTTTTTCATTTTCAAAAGGAAGAACATATATCCCCTCTTATTTTGGAATTAATAGTATTCAAACCACACTAATGACCTTTTATGAATCTAATCCGAAAAACCAATAAAATGAACAAAATATATTTACATAAAATCAGCAAAACGCTTCTGTTAGATTATTGGAGAATGTATTATAATTTAGGAAAGGGCGTGGTAAAAAGTGCAACCACAAAGATTTTAATAAAAGAATTAGACCTCAATTGTGACTGTCTCGTTGAAAAGCTTCACTTGATTTATTAAGTTTGAGAGGGTGGAAAAAATACAATGTATAAAATAGTTAGGGTGATAGGTAATAGTAGTAGCACACTGATTTAGAATATGAAATATAATACTTTTTTTAACTTAGTGTTGTTTGTTTTAAGTGCAAAAAACAGAAAAAAAAATTGGTAATTTTATTAACAATACTTACACGAATGTAAACATTCTACAATAGTTGTTGCATCTATAAGATAGCCCTTACATAGACCGCATATTATGTTAGGATTTACAGCGCTTAACAACACTGGTTTCGGTTTGGCAAAAATATTACTGTCAGTTGAATTTGATTCGATTTCATTCTCCTTGTCAGCAACAACTGTTTCTTGACTACACTCCACACTTTCTTCTTCCGTTTTAATCATAACATTCTCTGCACCACACTCTTCTTTTATATCTACAATAATATTATTTTCAGTACTAGCCTTAGCAGTGGCAGTGGCAGCATCGTCAATCTTAACAACAGCAGCAGTAACAGGGGCAGCGGCAGCGGAATTACTAATACCGTTTCTTATAGCGTCGTTGGTGCTAGTTGTTCCATTATTACTTACTGCATTGACAGTCTTGCTATGGTTCTTGCTGTTGTTGTTATTGTTGTTAATAGAGCTGTTTTTCTTGTTGTTGTTGTTGTTGTTGTTGCTTTTATTGTAAATTTGCATTTGTATTAGCCTTTCATTGGCACTTGCATTCGTAGCAGCAGCGACGTTGTCTGGCTGCTGTCGAACTTCACATATTGATGAAGAAATTGCCATAGACATTTGCATTCCATTGCATTTGTTGTTATTATTGTTGTTGTTGTTATTATTATTATTGGAATTTTGTTTGATTTCTTTGTCCTTAACGGTAGTGTTTATGGTATGTTTTTGTTGCTTTAACGTTTGTTTATTTGGTATTCTTTCAAGTGCGTCTGCATTACGCGATTTATTAGATACTTTAACCTTACAACTATCACCGTTTGAAGTGGCAGCGGATGACAAATGCATATCGGATTTATGTGTACTGGACGCCAACAATGGCGTTGTGCCTGGTAAAGGCTCTGGTGCCATTTTCAACGCAGTTCCTATAAAAGACGAATAAAATAAATTATTAAGAAAATATTATTTAATATTAATATTATATATAGAAAATAAGTATTTGTTTTTTTGTCGAGCTTTAGTTCGGTTTTGTGTTATATTATTTTTAATAATATATTACTTTATTTGGTATCATGAATACAAAAAAAAGGACAAAAAAAGTAGTATATAAATTTGGGAATAACTGTTTCATTCCGTACTAAGGACTAGTTTTTCAAAAAAAAAATGTATAAAGAAAATATATAAAAAATTTAATACGTATAAAAAAAAAACCCAAAAAATGTATATATCTAAAACAAAATAAAAAAAATTGTCAAAAAAATATTAAAAAGAAAAAAAAATACAAAAAGCAATGGAATGAAAATCTGTACTGAGAAAATGTAAAAAAAAAGAAAGTATAAAAAAGCAAATTTATAACAAAAAAAAAATTTGTTTAAAAAAAGTAAATATTAAAACAAAAAAAAAAAAAAA
>NC_051847.1:84853791-84878448 GCF_002237135.1 Teleopsis dalmanni | reverse complement strand
TTTCTCAAATTGATACATTTTGGTACGCTATAAACAGATTCAAAACAAATCGTATGTAAGTAAAGTAGTACTAAAAATTATTTAAACGGCTATAGAATAATAATTCATTCTTGATATCTTAAAACTTAATTAAATTTATTTAAAGTGTGTTTTTATGTCAGATGTAATAATCCATTGATTATTCGAAATATTATTTTTATTTGTTAACTATTGCTTGTTAACGGCACTAAAAACTCGCAAAAATGTAAATACTAGTACAAAAAATTATTATAGTATTGCCTGGGATGTGATCGGACCATTATGTTTTTAGTGTATTTCGAATTTAGTTACATTCTGTGTGAAAAAACAGAAATTGAATTTATTAGCTTCCATGTATTTTAATTCATATTTGCCAAACAACTGATTGATATTGAATCAATCATATCATAATATTGAATCGCTGGTTCAATATTGAATTGATGGCGTCAAAACTATTATAACCCACTAATATTGGAATCGCACTGGCATCGCAGTTAAATATCTTCACATGTCACTTCCATTAATAATGGACAATTAATAATTGAATGCTCTTCATTTACAAATTCTTAATTTTTGTGTATATTATGAAATTAAACTAAAAAATATGTAAATAGAAAATTGTTGAATATAATCACAGGAAAAAAGAAAGAGAAACCGAGAAAGCAGAGAGAGGAAAGATAGAAAGGAGAGACAGAAAGGAGAAAGAGAGGAGGGAGATAAAGGATAGGAGAGAGAGAAAAAAGAAGAGAGGGGAGAAAGAAGAGGGGAAAGGAGAGATAGAAAGTAGGAAGAGAGAAAAAAAGGATAGAGAGAGAAAGAATAGAAAGAAAAAGGAGAGAAAGAAAGAAAAGAGAGACAGAGAAAAAGCAAATGAGAAAGAAAGAAAGAAAAGAGAGAGAGAAAGAAAGAAAAGAGAGAGAGAAAGAAAGAAAAGAGAGAGAGAAAGAAAGAAAAGAGAGATAGAAAGGAGGTAGAGGAATTCCCTAATGCGTCCTGGAACTAAAGGCAGAAAGAAGAAATTGTACTAAACACATAAGGCTAAAGCAGAAAAAACGACGGGCGAAATCAGAAGAATAGTGTAAAAACTTCAATAATGGAAGGGAAGTTTTTACAACACCACATATTACAAAGGAAATTAAAGGGTTTAATAATGACAAGACATATTCTATGAAAAGCAGGTAGAGAGAGAAAGAGAGTGAATACATTACCAGAGAGAGTGACTCTAAACACATCAGATTAGATATTCACGGAACAATCACTTCTAAGTCTTCTAACACAAACGAAAATATTGAAAACAGAATTGATCTATGCCCTTGATGAGTAAAAAAAAATAACAGTTATTAAAAAAAGATATCAGAAAGAAATTATTACTGTTATGTATGAAAAATTCTCGACATTACCTACTAAGCTAATAAAATGAAGTCAGAAATTTAGAGTGTCCTTATAACAAATTGGGCTTATTTTCTTTTTAACATTTTTATTATTCAATTAAAATAACCTGAAAAGCCCCGAAGAGACTTTCCCAAAATTCAATCAGCCATTCCATCAATTACCAATGTTAAGCAAAATAGTTGAAAAAGTGATTCTTTTAAGATTCAAAGAATCAATAATATTGAAGTAGAGCAATATGGATTTCCAAAATACAATTTCACTCAACGACAGTTGTCCAATGTGTAGTTCAATGAATCTAATCATTAGACCTTGTCATGATACAGCAAAGGCACTCGAGGTTAATAGTCAAAATGGAACGTTTTCACAAAATCTGTACAACTTCTTGAAAAACAGTAAATTTCGATTATGCTTTCAGTCCATAATGTTAAGTTTAATGTGAGTGTCCATCGTGAAAAATGGATATTGTGTCATAAAGTGCTCTGAAGTCGTGCTCTTTCTCATGATGAGATAGAGTGAAACAATATGCAGTCGGAGTCATAAGTCTACAAGCAGGAGGTACAAAAAACTTTGAAAATATTTTCCAAAAAAATCAATTTATTGGAAATATACTTTATTGTTTTTTTTATAACATTCAATGCATAATGTTTTTGCGAACTTTCATTTCATGTGTTCAAAAAACAGCCGAGATAACGGTACTTTCATCATAAAGAGTAGCAAAACAGGCGATCAAAAGTCTACAAGCACTAAGTATAAGGAGCCACTCGTTGACTTCGACGATTAAGCGTCGTTCACCATACTCAAAAGGATATCATACTACACAAGCAGATCTTTGCGAGTTACAAGGGGCTGTGGGGCTTGCTTAAGAGTGCAAGTGCATTGGGGATGGGCAGATCATATTAATGGATCTATTCGGCCTTTAACAACAACAACACTAGTAAATATGTACAGACATACATACATAATAATTAATCCAATCTTTTTGTCGTATATACTGAGGTGATTAGTGCTAGGTTAGCTTAGGTTGGAGTGGCGGCCTTGTGCCCAAAGACCAATTGTGCTCCAATAATGGCCCGCCGTGATACCACATGATGTAATTAGTGTGTTAGTTACTATGTCCAGTTATTCCTGATATATGTATGTATTATGTATGTATGTAGCAATAAATATTATTTATGATACTTGAGTTGTGGGTGAACTGGAGGATCGTCCAATATAACAAAATGTAATCATTAAAGTAATTAAATAAACTATCAAACTGTCAAATTTTTGTTTTTTTAAGTTAAATTTATATAAATACGAATACATAGAAAAAATTTAATACATATCAAAACATTAATACATATTTACTATGCACATAACAAAGCATATATACAACTATTATTATTGTATATAACGCATTCATTTGTAATACAATGTATATATGTATGTATGTTTTTGTGTTCTAAACGGTGTTTGCTGACTTTGTTTTACACTAACCCCTCTTTCCGCATTTACTCCCCTCCACTTAACATTTATCGATTTGATATGAAAAAAAATATATGTATATACAGAACATACGTACATATTTATGCACAGATAAATACTCACTCACATACATACCTACATACATACATATGTATATTGCAAGAAAAGACCGTTGTTTAAGCACAGGCACGAAAACCATCAGAAGGTTACGCTGCCACATAGGCCGCCTAGCTCGACAACAATAGCAACAACATCAACAAACAAACTAAATATAAAAAAAGAAAAAGTAACAAACTGAACCAGCAGCGACGACCCACCAACCAAACCAAAGCACAGCACAGCACAGCACAGCACAACATGCCATTTAATGCTTGATATTCCTCCTTACATTCACACCATGCCATGCCTGCGCTGGTTACGCGACGACTTCAATATACGCTAACGTCAGCTTACTAAAAAGCACAAGTTGTACTCGCAGTCGTTGTCGTCGTTATTTTTGTTATTGTTTTTGTCACTGTTTGGGCGATAACTGGCGCTGATGTTACAGTCGTCGGTTTGCAAGAGGATGGCGAAGGCAAGAGGAAGCAGCAACACAAAATACAACAATACAGCCGGGCTAGAGCATTTCAAAGTAACGTGCACAAAACAGGAGTAGTGTAATATACGTACATACATACGTACGTACGTACGTACGTACAAATGTACGTACATATATCAACGGGTATAGCAGCAACATTGTACGAATTATAGCGAAGTGGGGGTATTGACGGGTAGCGACACACAGTTTTTTAGTTACCAAAAGCAAACAGGCAGGCAGGCAGGCAAGCAAGCAAGCAGTGCATATAGTAGGGAATGTGTAAGTAGGAGGATGGAGAACGCGGAATGGATCGATGGCGAGGTACGACGGCAAACTGCACACACGCATACAAAAGTAAAGCGGTCAGGCAGAGAACGCTAGCAGCTACAGCGGCAGCATCAAGAATAACACTAAAAATAAAGTAAAAACATAAAAGCGACGCATCAACAACAGAAACAGCAGTTGATGGCACGACGATAACAACAACAGTGCTGATGAAAACCACAACAACAAAACAGCAAAAATAAAAAAATAAAAAAAAACATAATATAGCAGATATGCGACCGTACTTCTACTACTTTACCTTTCGGTTGAGCACCGCCAGCAGCCCCCATTGTTAGCGACTGCACTAGTGCAAACAACTACACAGCAGCTTGTGTGTTTATTTAGATGCATATACATATGTATCTACATATGTATATGCTATATGTACGCGATTATGTTTATGTTTATAAATAAATTGCACGGAAAGCAAAAGCAAACAGTATTTATGGCGGTAAAAGAAAAAAAAAACAAAGCTTAAATATAACATAGCGGTATAGTGCAAAAAACTTTAAACATTTAACCGAATTATTGTTCGGTTAAATGCATCAGGTTACTTCTAACTGTGTTAAACAAAACTTACAGAAGTTAATTAAAATAATATTAAGAACAGTTCTATTGCCGCCTAAAATGTGTACATTCATGTATGAATACTCAATCTTAACCGACTCATATGATAACGACGACAAATGCCTTTTTTCCATATTACTTCACTATCCTTTACCGCTTTGGCTAATAGCAGCTAACTTTGTGCTATGTAAATGTGATGCGTTAACAGAACCCGCCTGCGGGCAATTCAACAAGAGTGCTCGTTTGGAGTTAAGGAAAGGAAAGCAGCGACATTTTGTGCGCTTACGTTGTCGCCTTTGCAATGAAAGCGACGGCGACGACGCCAACACCAACGCCAACGCCAAAGCTAACGTCTGCACATATTGTGAAGAGGGACTTCTAGTGCTGCTGCTGCTGTTGATGGTTTTTGCTGTTTGTGCGGTGGTTGTTGTTTCAAACATCGTGTATGTGTGCTCATCATTCAAGTGTCCGACTTTTGTCGAAGCGGTCGTTATATCGGAACTTTTGCGTGCAAATAAAATAGCAGCGCATTTAACGGCGGTCAAAATATGTGAACTATGTACGCAAGTGCATATAATATAAACACAAATGTGTGTCTGTATGTATAGACAAAAGTGTAATATAATAATAAGCAACTACATATGTATGTATGTATATTCACATGAGTGTGTATGTGTGTGTATCAGCTCGCTATTGTGAATTTAATTTTTGAAAATCCAACAACAACCATCGTGCAGCAAATTAAGTTAAGTTTTACTGTAAATTGAATAAGATTTTCGAAAGTACTTCAAAATGAAAACGCCGCGAGTTGCTAGTGAATCTTCTACAACATCAGATAACACAGCAGAATTTATTGATATAGTCAAGAAGTACGACATTGTATATAACACGCATAATCCTGACTATAAAAATGTCGAAGTTAAAATGAAGGTTTGGACACAAATCGCCAACGAAATTGGTTTGTCCGTTGGTAAGTAGAAACAGAAACGGTGCAGAAAAACACACAAGACAATAGAAAATGTAAAATCTCTAAAAAAAAAAAGCAAAAAACCACTAAAACAAAAACAAAATAAAGTAAACAACAAAAAAGAAGAGACTAACAACAAATCCTCGGCATCCAAGCAAATGACGTTACTTGCGTAAAAGTTACAGGCGAGCAAGACTCGCGAAAAAGAGAACGAGAGCATTTCGCTACATTGTTTATTTTCTATATGCGCTCGTTTAGTTTTATTGTTCTGAATGTGTTGCTTGCAATGGCATTCCAGTAACAAAAAATACTAATAAATAATATATTTAAAAAAAATTAAACTTCAGGCAACTGTATACTATATGCAAATATTGTATAATTTGTGATGATTATTAATTGTCTTTGTATATAATTAAGTTTTGAAATTATTTGCATTTAATTATATTATAATTAACGCATTAGAATATATTTCATTTTAATAAAATAACTTTTCTCTATTATTTCTTAATTAATTACCACTTATCACAAATTTTTAGTTAATTCAAATTGATTTATCAGACTTTAAAGATGCTAAATCATTGAAAATACTACAAAAAATCCAATTTGATGAAAACACCGCTTATCACAATTTCGTTCGGCATATAAAGGGGATGTCCAAAATTTTTTTGTATTAGATTTGTATATTGTGTGTATTTAGTTTTTTTCAAGTAAAAAAAAAATTTTAAAATAAATTAATATATTAAAAAACTTTTAAGAAAGGAACAAAATCAAAAATTACAACAAATTATCTCACAAGTTTTTAAACGCTAAGTGCACAGAACAACCGCGACTTCACTGCACCTTCGACAAAACTCTAGTAGAATTTATTATGCACTTGCGCTTACGACTGATTTTTGACAGTGTTACCATATTTGAAATCGTAACATTTAAATTTGTGACCACTTTTTTCATATATACGATTTTCAAGGAATTGACGATCAAGGAATTGACACATACTTAATTATAATGCAATACGTTATTAGTAGAGTTATTAAAGAAAATATTAGGCCCACTATAGATTATAAATGCATTTTTGTTATATATTTAATATAATAGAAAAGAATATAAAAATAAATTCATAAAGTTTCACTTGATTTTCAAAAACAAAAACAGAAAAATATTTAATAAAAAAGTATAAGCAACAGATAATTTTATTATTATTTTATAGTAATATAATTACATAATAAGTAATAATATAATATAATAAGTAATAATATAGGACGTCTGCGAGTTAGGCTAAGTTGCGTTCTAAATGAGAGAAATTCTAAGTTGTGCCGATAATTTAGTGATGTGTCGATATATATTGATAAATGGCAAAATGTGTGCAGTGCAAAAAATGCCAAAAAATCCCATTTGGTTTAGCATCAACTTAGCCTAACTCGCACACGTCCATAATATAGGCCGTATGTGAGTTCGAATAAAAGGATGGTAAATTGAGGGAAATAGTAAATTATGTCGGTATGGCAGCGAATGTTAGTATTTATCAGAATTTCGAGTAGAGTAAATTAGATAAAAATTAGGTAAATAAGGTGTTACTATTGTGAAAACTTTATAAAATGTTAAATAAATAAATTTGAAAACTTTTAAACGAAAATAATAAATAAGTTCAATAAATAAATATTTACATAAGTACAGTGCAAAAAATCCCTAGGAAATTTCAATTTAGTTTACCTCGCACGCAGTCATTATAAGTAATATTATAATAATAATAATATAATATAATAATATATGCACATAAAATTATACATTTTTTTTATATAAATTTTCAGTAAAGATTTATTTGTTTTAATTTTATTAGGGACCGTTCAAGTAATACGCAATGCAAATTTTTGTTATTTTAGAACCTTCTCTTCCTTTAAAACAGTATATCGAAAATTTATACACATACCCATTCTTTGGAATAAAGTTTTTGCGATAATTGTTGGCTGAGCATACCATTTTCTTCAAGTAGTGAAAACTGTAGTGATCACGGAGTGCATTGGCGCTATTTAGTTAGCCTACAACCGATCACCAACCTGTACGGTTAATAAAGGATATTATATTTCACACATCTATGTTTGTGATGATCGCCAGGCTTCTTAGTTCGTAGGTTATTATAGGACGTGTGCGAGTTAGGCTAAGTTGATGCTAAACCAAATGGGAGATTTTTTGGGATATTTTGCACTGCACACATTTAGCCATTTATCAACACGTATCGACACATCACTATATTACCGGCACAACTTAGAATTTCCCTCATTTAGAACGCAACTTAGCCTAACTCGCACACGACCATAGTACAAAGTCTTAATATTGTTACATTTGCATTTTCTATATATTTGGTTCAAAGAGATTATCAATTTTTCGTGACCGCTGCCCACTGATCAGTAGACTGTCATCACCACAGCGAGTTTTACCACTTTGACCTCGGCTCTAGGATTTTCGTAGCTTATATATGATTGATTGCAAATAACGATTTTTTGTATATCTTAAATAAAAACAAAAACGCTTGTTCATCTTGAATCTTTATTTTAGACTGAAAAAGTTTTTAATATGTCACAATTGAAAAACTTAGCGTTGCTTCCAATAATTATGCTTATTAGACATAAACACTCCATAAGCATAAACACTTGGGCATAAGAAGAATGTCAGTTAAACAAAATACCATGTTGGAAGCAACGATAACATAAACAAAAATACAATATTAGAAGCAACTATGCTTTATTTAAGTTAGTGTATACTGATTAGAGTATCATCTATGTTACTTACATATATATCAGTTATACAAAACATTACAGTACATTAAAAATAAATATTAATAGTTCGTGGTATTCCAAAGAAGCTTTTTCAAAGAATAAGAGTAGTTTTGGAATAGTTTAAAAAATAAGTAAAATGTAAAATAACTTAAGTCATCAATTTTGCTAACTTAATGTATAACTAAGTCAGTTTTGAGACTTAAGTTACGATTGTTAAATTATCCTTGATATATACGAATATATTCTACACAATTGATCTTTATTTGCGAGATCTGGTTATGTTTTCGTTAACTATTACATTTTAAATATGTAATAAAAAGTTTCTGACACCTGTAGATTTTGTGATATCTGGAACATAACATAACACTGACTACTTACATATATTTTCGTGTTATATTATTAAAAAATGAGTTCTATACCTTAATTTTCTATGCTTTAACCTGGTATTGAACGAAGTTTTCTCAGAAAGCAGTCTTTGATCTATAATGCGATTTTATAATATATAATATACTGCGGTTTTCAGCTAAAATAAAAGTTGAATTGGATTCTCCAAATACAAACCAACAAAATACGTCATGTACAACCATCAAGAATTTTTTTATTAAATTTATGATAATTTTTTACCAAACTATATATATTTATTTTTGCAGCGTATGTAATGTCTTCTTTCTAACTCTAAGAAATAAAAGAGGTGTCAGATTGTCGGTCTCGCCGGCATCAATGATTAGTCTAACGCCTCCATTAATATAGGAAGAAACTAGTTGTTTGATATTACTATAATATTAAACAGTTGTATCCATAGGGCTAAATCGATTTAATACAACAAAGTATCGTAGAAATTTAACATTTATTGATATTTGAAAGATAAACGTGTGATTTACCGGTGGATGAAGAAAAACTGAGAATTTTTCTTCTCATACATTAGTAGGGACGGTTGTGATTCATGTAAAAATTCAGTGACTATCGTAAAATAATCATAATAATAAATTTGAAAAAAAACGGTTAATTTTCTTTTATATAAGAAACTTCGCCTGCTGCGTATTATTCACATAGAGGTTTCAAACGTCATCGTATACCTAGCACTCACGATACCAAGAAACAGATGCAGTAAAGTATTTTATGATATATTCACTTAAGTCATGCTACGAATATAAGACTGTTGTTGGTACTTGGACACACAGTAGTGAAGGGGGTCTGATTACACAGATTTAAAATGTATATAAAAGTAACAGACGACAACAACCATATTCTAATTATACAGACTACGGTATCGTTTTTAATCTGTTAATGCACACCATGTTTAAAATAGCTATTTAATGGTACCCATATTCCAAGATATGTGTTAATTAGGACATTAGGGCAGATCCTTCATATTACCAGCTGATTGTTAAACACCTTTTTTATATGAGCTTATAAATTCAGTATTTGTACTTGTTGATTGTTTCTCACGAAACGTAAAATTATTGGAAGAACATAACATTTTGAGTACAATTCGTCTTTTTTTATGTAGAAATATATATACCATAAATGTAAGAATATATATACCACATTGATATAGTATTTTATATAACAATTTAATAAAATTTTATTTAATTTGATTTGTTGAATATGATTGAAATATGAGTTGAAAATTTACATCATTTAATTGTTATAAATTAATATATTGTTTAATTGAAATATTTCATTATTATTTTTAAGATGCGGCGAAACGAAAATGGAAAAATCTACGGGACAGTTATACCAAGTATTTACGTTCATTTCGTACAGGAACCAAAACATCTAAAAAATATCAATTTTGGGCTCATGCAGAACATATGGTTTTTCTTAGACCTTATCAAGGTCCAGGCAGGTATGATCTCTTTATCTGAATTATTAACTGGTTTTAACTTATTCTTATTTTATGTAGAAATCCGAACAATAATGTAAAGACAAAAAGCGAAGAGGAAGATAATGAATGCGATCTAGGTTATCAAGTATTAACTAAAGCGTCAACAAATTTAGAGGATGATATAAGCAGAATATCAACTACAGTTACCACTGCACCTATTCAAAATGCACCTACAACTACTCAAACAATAGCTATAATACCACCAGCTGTAAGTTCTCTCACACCATCTACGGGGATTTCAACTTATTCGTCGATAAGCAGTTTTGGATCTTTAACTACAGCTTCAATAAATAACACTGCGTCTGGTACAATATTGTTGCCGGTACCATCATTGCCTCATGTACCATTGCCACCACAGTTATGCAAATCAGTATTAAGTCAGCCCACACTTCCTACGCTAGCAACAACTATGCCAACACAAATATTTCCCCAACCTCAATTACCAAACATTATCAAATCTGCATTACCAATAACGGCTAGCAGTACTTCGAATAGTGTTGGTTGCCTCATTATTGAGCCTCAATTATTTGCATCAGCTGATACCTTTAAAAAGGAGCTGGGCTCCCATTCCAACCTTAATTTGTTTCAAAATACGGTTTCATCAGTACCGGTTATATCATCACCTGCTTCAACTAAGTCAGCGCAAGCACCGTCGAGCAACAAAATACGTCGTGTACAACCGTCTCCTCAAACTGCAGCCATTAATCTAAGCTTTTCTGCTACAACACCAAACGTACAACCGCCTCAACCCAAAGTACGAAAATTAAATGATAGAAGCGATATTGACATATCTGCAATATTACAAGCGAATCGCGATTTGGATGCCAATACATTATTTTTCCTTAGTTTAGCAAAAACAGTTCGCTCCATGCCAACGAAGTTTCAATCGTTAGCTAAAATGCGTTGTATGCGCATTGTCAGTGATATTGAGTTGGAACTGGAGAACGCAATTGAATGCAATGGTTCTATTGCCCCAGACGATGGTATGAATGGCAATTCTAAATACTGTAGCATTGATACTCCACCACCTCCGAACGAAGGAGGTTGCATACAAAATCCAATAAATGAAGGTGCAACTGAGCACTTTGTGTATGTTATGTCTCCATCACGTGTGGAAAGCATGATTGATATTTCGTCCGACGAGGAATCTGGTCTAAATGGCAAATAAATTTGTTGATATTTAAACTGTAGAGCTTAAAGAATAAAATAAAAAATAAGAACATGTAAATAGAAGTATAAATATATATAAAATTCTGAAATATATGTAGAACTGAAAAATTTATTTAATTTTTGTAGAATACTTTTAGTTTCAAACTTTTATTTCGAGAATCATTTCCTTGAAAACTCCAAATTTTTTTCCAATTGCATTCATTTATTGAATGAAAATCATATTTTTCAGTACAAACAATGTTTCTTTATTGATATCAAGGCTTATGACTGTATGAATTAATGAATGAATTTCATTCAGAGGATGTTGTTTACAGATCTTTCTCAGAAATGCATATTTATATCACATAATAATATTTACAATTGCACTTTGCTTTTTGTTGTAAAAGCAAAATAAGCTACTGCACTAACAACAACAGCAGCTAACAATTCAGCTTTAACCCAGGGTCCTTTGTAGGCACCTTTAGTCGGAACTGAAATATCAATTAAGGATTTGATTGCATTGATACTTTCGCCGTCACGTTGTGCTTTTCGAATGTCGGTGTAACCATCTTCATCAAATAGACGAACAACAACGTTTCCACTGCTACCCTTTTTGATTTCTTCTGTCCAGCTCACCTATAGCATCAATCAAAGAATTGATTAAAGAAGTTCTTGACAAAATTCATAAGATATATAACGCACCTGGTATTTATTGTCGCCAATACGAGCTACTGGGACTAAAGCTCCGCAAGGGAATTCAGCGAATAATGCTGGCTGTTCGCCATTTCCACAAGTCAAAGTGAACTCTCCAACGTGCGCCAAAGTAGTAAGGATTGTCGCATCCTGTGTACTGAAAGCATTAACAGTAACTTTAGGTTTGGTGCATGTAGCAGCTAGCCCATTGGCAGTCCATAATGAGATCAGCAAAACAGTGAACAAAACACGCGACATTTTATTTATAATTTATTAAAAACTTCTTATTGAAATTTATTGCAGATACTCCAACTTCGACTGAAGACCACCAACACGTCTAATCAAAAACAAATGTGAAAGCGACTGTTTGACGTGTCACGACAATACGTTGCATTCGGCTTTTACTTAATTCGATAGAGGGTTGCAGAGTAAAATTTTAAACGCTAATTTGGTAATTTGTTAAAATAGTAGTAGAAATGCTGAAAACATAAAAATTTAGCTGTCAAGTGTAGAACAAAGTGTTTTCAAATTAGCTGATATTCGAGAAAATTAAAAATATATTAAAGTTGGAACAGTAGAACAAGATTATTGCGTGTTTAAAAAATAGTACTAAAAATTAAAAATATTTATTTGACGTGTACATGTCATAAGATTATATATGTTATGACCAAATGTCTCCACGAGCCATAAATTATGTATTATCGTCTGTCAGTTCATTATAATGTCACATGGAGATTGATTACGTCTTGCCATATATTTTTGCTCTACCATAAAATAACAAGTAAGGCTGCGGTTACATTGCATACGAATTTTGTCTTGCATGTTCGTACGAACAAATCAAATGCATGTAAATATATGTGAGTGGTTACAGTTGTGGAGAAATATACGCGCGACGTCTTCTCTTTCTCATGCGAATATTTGATTAAAGAAAATATTTTGTTTGAAATTCATCAGTTCGTGCAAAATCGAAGGTGTAAATAGTGAAATTGGGAGGAGAGTGTTGTTTTCACGTAATTTTAAGTTAATAAATGGAAATAAATTTGAAAAAATATACTACTTTTAGGAAATGAATTGTGATTTGCTAATTTTATTGTTTGAAGAATAGATAAACTTTCCATTTTTATACTTTGTAGAATAAAAATCATGCATCAAAATTCATCTGTTTTTACTTGAAATTAATAAATAACTTGACAACGAATTTTTCTCAAAATATATTACATCTTTACTCGTCATTTTGTTTTATAGAGTTCTTATGGAGTGTTACAATGCATTCAACCAACTGGCCACCCACAACCAGGTCTCTCTGATTTGGGTACCCGGATATGAAGGACACGAAGACAATGAAAAGGCGGACCTTTATGCCAAAAAAGGGGCAGTAGAACCATTTTTTGGTCCAACTCCCTTCTTTGGCTTCAATAAAACGAACACAAAACAGGAGACCAAGAAATGGAACCAACAAAGTATCAATGAATATTGGAATGGAATAGACGGATATATCATTTCAAAGAATTCTTAAATTTTGATATCAAAAGAGCCTACAAAAGTCTCAACCTAAGCAAGAAGAGTCTAAAGTCACTCTCTGGTGCACTAATAGGCCACGCCGTATGTAACAAACACCTACACAAAGTAGGTATATCCGATACCAATATTTGCAGATTCTGCTGTGATGAGGAAGAGTCTATGGAACATCTGATGACCAACTGTGATGCAACTATGAAGAAACAAAATTTTAGGTCCATACCAACTTGAGGATGAAGAGGATTCCTCGAGATACTAAATATCTAAATACAAAGGGGAGCACAATAGATCAAACTGGTCGCAGTGCATAAGGGCCTTAGCCTAGCCTTAGTCTTCCAATAAAAAAAAAAACCGTTAGAACACATTCCGATTAAAAATATATAAAAAATAAATATATACGCTTAAAACAAAATCTTTTTACATTGATACTCTAGAACAGATATTTTCTACAATAACATTTTATTATTATTATGTTTGATTATTTTCTTTAAAGCAATTTAATATGCCAAACACACTAACAAAGTTTAATCAGGTTACATATTACTCTAACTGGGTAACATATATGTAAGGCAGTAGAAAAATAAAATCATCTCATAGACACTTAAATCCAGTTCTTCACGGATTTGAAGCGATATGAAGTCTTTGCTTATCCGGTTGACCTGGCTATAGTGGTTAATGAAACGGATGAGTAATCTTATCTTATCTGTAGCAAGCAGAACTAATAACGATTGTCAGTAATTTCAGAAAGAAGCATCTATTATTGTTACCAGTAAAAAAAAATTTAATCTTAGACAGTTATTGATCTATGGCAAAATCATTAACTTTTCAAATGAAGCCAATCTAAATGGCATAGTGCTACAATAGCTTTCCGGCTAAGTAAACGATTCTATGGAAATAGTAGTGGAGTTTAGTCGGTATGATAAAATAGACTGTTGAACAGAGAAATTAGAAAAGCTATAGAAACTAGCTAAAATATATGTAAATTATGGTGTGTTTGAACATAGTATAAAAGTGTCAAATTCTTCACTGAACTAAGATACATGACATTTGTAGAGAATTTTATAGTTAGGTTATGTTCTTATTTTATTTTATGTAAGAATAGAATATGCCAATAATAATAATAATGATTTTTTACAGAATTAAATATTGGTGCCTAATGAAGTTATCAGTGTATCGTAGGACTCGGCCCCACCCATCTCTTTACAAAAGTTATTTCTTTTTGAATATTTGAATTTGCCATTATACAGAAATGTAGGCCGATATGAATTGGCAAATTTGCGAATATTGCAAATACTTATGTTATTTCGATTGATTGCAGGATATAAAAATGGTTTATTAGTTTCAATAGAAGTAAATCGAAATTATAACGTGACAATTTCGACTTGAAATGAATAATTTGATTTTTGAGCATTTGCTGCGGTTAACGCGTCCTTGAAGCTGACATGTCTTGGTGTTTTTTTTGTTTACAATGTTCTATTACTAAACTTTTTTTTATTAATTTTTTTATGTTCTCTATTTTTTAGGATTGCTACCAAGCACGAAGTTCGCATGTCTCTGCCAAATTCAATAAGTCCAACTGCCAAATTTGTCTTTTCCTTTTTTCTATTTCTTATAAATTTTTCAAATTAAATCCTTTGCAGAATATGATATATCAAATATCTAATCCTTTTTGAAAAAACTGAAATGTTTATATTATTAAAATAATATATTTAACAGCTTAAATAAAAATAAATACCCGTACTTATGTTGTTCCATTTTTCATTTTTATATACAAAATTCTTGAAGGATTGACTGAGTTCTGTTATGAGAAGGAAAGCTGTGCGTGTATGGAAAGGATCAAAACTTGATTTTGGTTTCATTAAAACAAATTGTTATGCTCTTTTGCTTTGCTCAGAGTTGAAGTTCAAGGACTCCGAACTTACACGACATGCAGTAATTAATTATGAATTTATTGTTGACTTTTAATGAGCCCAGCTCTACGGGTTACTTTATTTACTTAATCTACTAATTCTGACAGGATACATTTTGATACATATGTTTTTTAATAATATTCCTGCGTCTATACATAAGAACATATGTAAATGAAGATAATTGGTACTCAGAAGTAGAATGTTGCAAAGCTAATTGTTCAAATATAGAGAATATAAGTGACTACAATAGGTCAGTAAATTTTTAGTATAGAGTAGTAAAATAAAAGGATTGCTGTTATGATGACAATACTCCTGTATAGTAGTGTTGAAATATCACATGTATTTCTTTAGACAAGAAAATGTATCTTATGAACTTGAAAGATTAACACGTCATTTATTAATCCAATTTTTTATTCTACCAGAACAAAAAAGCCTATACAATTTCTGGGGAAGTGCGTTGGATTCTTGCATGTTTTAATATCTTACACAACACTTAGTATTTTTGTAACGATTGAAAAAGTAAAAGAAAAACTGCAGTATATAATATTTTTTCTATACTCTATAGTCACTCTATAGTCTATAGTCAGAGTATCCCGTATTTTCTCTATAATTACAGAATATTGGGTTTTTGGTATATTTTTGAACAATAATTTTCTTTATTAAAATTTATTTTAATGAATTTATAATAATTTTTAATTTGCCATTATTTTTTATGATCTTTTGTCATTTTTCGGTTTAAAGCTATCCGAATAATTCCTTCGCTATAGAACTTTTATGATTTATCAACGAAAAACTACCATTAACTAAGTTTTTCATAGAGCGAAACAAACGATAGTTAGATGGTGCAATGTTCGAACCACACTGTGGGATATATCAAAACTTCCTAATCTAGTTCGCTTAATTTGTTTCGAGTCTGGCATTGTCAATTCTGTTTTCGCTTCTTTAATTGTTTCAAGCTTGAGGTCGAACTGCAAGCAGAAGAGAATCGAATTTACCATTGTCAAAGACAATTTCCTTCTAATCCCACCAAATACTCAACTTAACTTTGTTTGTCGTCAATCCAGGCTTTTTATGCGTTTATGAAAGGTCACTGGCCTTTGATGATCATTGTTGTTTTCTGTATTATCGTATTTAATCAATTTTAACCAGTTTAGTGAAATGGTTTAATTTGTTTGCATTTCATTGATTATAATTTGGTTCATCATATTCCTTTGCGTTAATTCATGCGGTACCCAAACATCGACTGCTTTGGCGTGTACTTGATATTTAGTGCCTTCCTTATCTCCTGCTAGCTCGGAGCTATCGGTCTGACTCCACAAGTCATCAAAATCTACAAAATTCTGTCGGATGTTTAAGTGTATGGCTAACCACAATGAGATGCATCTTTGATATCGCAATATCTGGAATGAAAACAAGGAATGAAACAGATATATCCTATAGATGATTTTAGTTATGTGAAAATTGCTTGAAACAAACTCTTTTAAGATAATAAGAAGTAATTTTGGGTAAATAGTGATAGGTTTTTCAGTTATATATCCTGCCGGTCCAAAAATATATCATAAATTCTTTAATTTAAACAATATTCCAGACACGCGATATCTAAATAAAAATTTTTTATTTAGTGAAATAATTATATAAGAAATAGAAGAGATATATTCTAATTTCTGTAAAATTTAGATGGTTCTTTCTGTTCAAAAAAATATTGTTTTTGTAATTAACCGTATTAAATTCAACTCACGGGTTTGTTATGCAACCTCTCCAAAGATGTCGTAAGAGACCGTTACATTAGTGTTTACTTCACTTCAATAGAAGTTTAGAATATTACTAATATTGTAAATTTGTAACAGTACTAATTAATGGCTTACTCCAATAGCTGGTGTATATAAGGTGACGGCGCTTAATACTGATAGGAAGTTGTCTACTTTGCCACAATAGAAGAATATATATATTAGAGACATCAAAAATGCTGGTCATTTTAAATAGAGAGTGATATTTACATATATTTAATATATATGTAGTCTCAAATATCTATGATTACATATGATTATAGATATCTATTTGAAAATTTTTATAATGCTTATAAAGACTTCACTTTAGTTTCATATTGTCTAACTTATTTTTACTATAGATTCCTCGATTAGTTTCGTTATTTAATCATATAATTTTTTCAATTTTCTACTACTTGTCTTACCGATTCCACATTTTTATTTAATATATAAATATATGAGTATATAAGGAAGTCAAGTAAGAGTCATACCGCCTCCAATTGATATATTTTATGATTGCTAGCAAATACTTCTTCGTTCATTACAATACGATACGATAGCATTCACCACTTAACACTTTGCTCAAGTTAGTTTCGGTGGGGTTGAAGTGAAATGGTATTGGAAGGTGTGTAAGGATATGAATACTTGATTTACAACCCAGATTGTTTAGGTTAACCGGCTTTTATATTATTTACAAATTATTTTATACAAATACAAATACTCGTATTTTTATTAAAATATGATTGTTACGGGATACTCATATTGCATATACATAGATACGAGTAGTTAGTACTAGGTAGTTCTATATGTAGAGTTGGAAATGCTTGAAAATACCGAGCACGTGGAGAGAGTAAACCAAAATGAAAACAAAAGTTTTTACGAATGGTTCATCCGTACACGAAGTAAAAGTTTATTGCCAATTTAGCATGTGGGTGGTGTAATATAAGTTGCCGTTCTAACTTGATTGCGTTTATTTTATATAAGGAACGAAGAGAGGAGAGTATAAAAGAAATAAACGTCAATGGAAATTATTTGTAAACATGAAAGTGGAACACAAAAAAAATATCGAATCAGCCAATGAACCGAAAATTGTTTTATAAACAATTTCAGAAATCGTTGGCAAGGATATGCCCGCAAATATTCCCTTACCATATTAGAAGCGTAGACTTCGAAAAATCTTTTCATTCACAAAACAGTCTACTCGAAACTACTGAACCTGGTGAACGATTTGGATTACGGCCGTCGAAATCATCTTATTTTGTCAGTCGCTTTGACTTCACTCAATGAGTTCGTCAGTCAATCAATTCGAGTGCAAAACTTTTATTGTATTTGCATTATAACATTTAATTGACTTTTGTATATATTAACACATACATACTTTTGCAAACACGCATACATATATACGTTCAAATCGTACTAAGTGCTACACACGTTTTAATAGTTTCTTGGCTTACGGGTACGGCATAAATTATCTAAATATGTTTTTGATAATGTTTTGACTTTGATTTGTTTTATATACGTAGACGATAAGTATTAAAATAATTTGTGAAAAAAATATACTATACGGATTAATCCGCGTTAGTTTCGAGTACGTGAAAATTATTTGAATGGCTTTGTCGTTTAGTAATCGTCGTCAAGTGCAGACGTCTTCTAGTCAGATCTATAATTCTGCTCAACATTTTGTTCAGAAACAACATTCCTTCATAGAGTCCAGTAATAGGAATTTACAGTTAAATGGACGTTATCTGACGAGAGGATTATCAGTTGGCCGTTCCTATGAGAGTTTAAAGCAAAAACTTATGATTCCTGGTAGAAGACAAAAAACTTCGACGGTGAAATTACAGAAGACCATATCTATCGATCAAGACTTTAATAAGAAACGAAACTCAAAGTCAAAAGAACCAAATTCCAAAATTTCAAGATGTACTTCGGTTGATTTATCACAAAATCAGGAACAGTCCAGTAATAGAAGTGCGAAAAAAAATTTAACCAAAAGTTTCGATGAATGGCAGTCACAATTTTTATTTAAGCCCATAGAAGAAAAATTATTCTTGGATTCGAAAAAAAATTCCAAGTTACTACATGTGCCCATAAAAGAGTAAGTTTTTAAATAACAGAAAATATTTTTTTTTTAAACCAATTCGTCCTTTGTCGTTGATGCGAACCCCAACTAGTATTCGTTTCTAAAGATAAGACCTTTTGACTTAGTGTTTAGCTCTTGTCATTCTTTAATATTGATATTGTAGAATTATAATAAATTAAGCTTTTGAAAATTAATGCAATTAATTTTATTCCAATTTTATGATTATACCACTGGTTTAATTTTTATGCTTCATTGTAAATATTGACGAAATGTGTATCCTTCGTTGGAGAACGGAAAACCCTTTGCAAATATTGAGCAAATGTTTATCCTTCTTTGGAGACATCACAGATTTTATAATATATGTACGAACAATGTGTATTTAAATCTGTTGGTCTATCCGCCTTTATATCCCTCTATATTAGTAGAAACAAGTCTTAATTTTTTACATAGAAAAATAAACTTTTATAGTCGCAATATCGGTTGACTATACTATAGCTATCATATAAATTGAACTAATAGAACAGATTTTTCTTCTATTTTTATAACAATATTTACTTATCCTTACCTTATTAGGTGTAACTAATATGAGATGATAGTTATATATAATATTATATAATAATATTAAGTGACTTTAATTATGAGGGATGAATTACTTAGGCTATAGAACGATTACGCCTAAATACTTGAATTTTTGCACATGTTAAAAAATTTTACGGCATATTATACTATATTTATATGGTAGACCTATATATATTGTTAAGTCATCTATTTTTAAAAATGCATCTTTTAGATAATGTATCTTGCTCACGACGGCCCCATTATCCTTCTTATCTTTTTATAACACAATACAGCAACATATTAAGGATAGCAGAAAAGATAACATTCCTCTGGTTCACTCCGAAAGTTATGGCGAAAGGTGGAGACAATTGTCCTTAGTTATCCCCAGTTTTGCCAGTATCCGTAGATTCTAGGGTATTTAAGCTATTATATTACAACTGATTTACGTAAATATAGACACAAAATAAATGAGAGCTAAACGGTTAATTCGTTTGAACAGAGTTAGGTAATTATACTCAAACATGTTAAGTTCTTAGTGATACTAGAATTAAGATGCTCCCTTGACGCCCAGTTTCCTACATTTTCCAAAATCGTCACTGGTGTTGATATTTACAGTGTTCTGTTAAAGTATCAACTAATATTTTTCAGTTGTTTCGATCAAACGACAATACCAATTAAATGTATTTTTCATCGAATATTTGTTAGCATGTGCTATCGGCTATTACGATGTGTCACAAATCATTCGCCTTTTTCATCATAAGTTTGTCTAGTTTTCTATTTCTATTTAATTCGCAGAGCCCTAACTGCGTCGTTTATTTTGTTCTCTGCAAAGTTAACGCCAGTCTTAGCAATATTGTCAACTACTTAATTTCTCTTTATGCTTTATGATCAAGAACCTGATCTACATACATACCCATGAATCAATCTGTCTATTGTCTGTTTGGAAGATATTGCTTTTATGGTTGCTTGGCTTTATACAAGAAAATTTATTTCCAGTTAGTTGTTTCCTTACAATAAGCATGTTCGCCGCTTTTCTAACCACAAATACTATTGCCTGGAATACACTTCAGTATTCGGGGAGCTTGTACGACTCATTTTAACCTAGTTTAGATCATGTCTTAGACCCGTCTATATAGATGTGGAAAAAATTATGCTTTGCTTACAAACCTTTGTGCCATCCTTTATTTTCGATCATTACTTTGATCATTTTTCGATGATGTATAAGCGGTATCAAGTAGTCTGAACCAACTGCAGCAGAACTATATCTAATGGATTTGTTGTTTAGTAATACGTAGCAATACGTACCTTTCAACTGACTTTACTGTCCCTTTCTATAACAACGACAATCGGCAGCAGGTTAAAAAAACATCAAAAGCAGTTGTTGTTTTTAATATTGCAAATCACCGATAGACGTCTGTTCGTACAAAAAATTGGTAATAAATCTGATACTTCTTCTCATATTTATTTATGTTTAATTTGAATCACTTACTGATCTAAAGTTGATCACTTGGCTGTGATGTTAATATGGCAAGCAGAGTAGTTGAAATACTTATTTAGACGCACGGGGCCTATTGTAATATGTTATATGGGTAAAAAAGTGTTTGATAGCAGAGTATTTAATAAAATCTTCTCTACAAATTTTGTTATTGTAGCCTCCTTTTTGCATTAAAGTTGCGCTATATACGAACAACATTCGTAGAGGATTAATCTTCGTCTTGCATATTCTTAATTGGTGCGAATACAGATTTGGTTTGAAATTTGCCTTTCGGTTTAACCGTGCATATTCTATCATTAATTGAGAAAATCGTACTATTTTTGAGTTTCCTTTCCACTAGGTTTCTTGTTTATACTGTTTATTAAAGAGTATATGGTTTTCCTTTCTATTTCACAATAATGAAGCTAAGTAATAACTTGCACCACTTACCTGTATCGACACATTTGCTTCATATGCGGTTTTTAATATCCTTTTTTAGGAAATCAAGTACTGCCACCCAATAATATTTCATGTAATTTAAATTTTGTCCTGAATAATAGAAAAAAAACTGAATACAAATATTTTTCACACTTAATATGAAATATATATGAATTCGTCTTTCCGTTCCGATTGCATGACATGCACACACGACATGATTGCATTTATTTTTGATCCCGTGATGGAAAATATTTTATAAACAAATGAAAGTAGTTAATTTCAGTCGATTTGTAATAATTATTTTGCAATCCTAAATTTAGTCTTACTAACCTCATTCAATAAGCACTCGTTCATTGAACTTTTACCTGACAAAAATACACGTAACTAAGTTCTATGCTTCATGCAAATAGGAAACTATCAAGGAGATAGTACTTTTTCCAATAATTTAATTTTTTTTTTTCAATAAGCTTGACATATATAACATATAATAAATTAAGTGTGCTCAAACACTATAGTTAGTGCCTTGCATGACACAGTTTCCAAAATTACACTCCGGTAGACATGAGGAACCATTAGAGAGTGAGGAAAACATAATACTTTTTAAATATACATATTATGAAAAGTTTTTTGTTTAAAAATTTCTTATGGGAGGTGTCCTCTAGAAAATATTTCTACTCATTTGTGATAAATTTAATGGTACTTTTACGAGAAGACTGCTTTTACGATTAGATTCTCATGTTCAAAACGGACTGACCGTCCAGCTATAACTCAAAACTTGTGTTGACTTATGAGTTATTATTTATCATTGTTGTTACTCCATTAATCTTTTTCTCTCCTACTGCTGCTTCTTCTTCATAACAAGAATATTAATTATTCAAACCACAAATTTACAGAGTATTCTTTCTAGCCCCTTTTTTTTAAATAAAGGTCCGTATAATAAAAATTATTAATTATTATTAACTTGCCATTTACTTGCAATATAATATTGTGATGTCTTTAAGCAGTTTTGAAATATAAGTACTTATAACTAATCTTCAAGAGGGAAGACTAAGGCCGTGTGCGAGTTCGGGTAAATTGAGTTAAAGTGAATTGAAATTTTCTAAATATTTAAATATTTATTTACTTATTTATTGCACTTATTTATTATTTTTGATTTAAAGTTTTCAAATTTATTTATTTATTTATTAAACATCTTATGCAATTTTCACAATGGTAATACCTAATTTATCTAATTTTTATCTAATTTGCCCTACTCGAAATTCTGGTAAATACCAACATTCGCTGCCATACCGACATAATTTACCATTTCCCTTAATTTATTATCAATTTAACGAACTCGCACACGGTAAATTAAATGTATGTAGGTTTAATGTTGCTTCTGAAACATAAATTTATCTTGAAAAATTTTATCTAATATATTTAAACTAAAAGAAATTTTCACTGCCTTGATTATTTTATTAAATGATGTAATTAATAATTAACATTAAAGCTTTAAATTTTTAAGTTTATATATTAAAATTATAGACTTTGAAATATATAACTGCGTTTACATTCTGCGATTCAAAGCAAGTTTTTCAACGTTATCTATTTAATATACTTTTTAAGTTACTCCTTATTTTATTTCATATATCTATGTAAATAATACTATAATTTTTTTAGACATGAAAATAAATATTTACCGGCCAAAGAGGAACAACCCTGCATAACGAAATCTTCCCGAACAACACACACAGCTAATAAGATTAGTCTGAATATTTTACTCTCACAGAATTTCAATGTTGCAACCGAATATGAGATCAATTGTAGTGATATAGAAAGTTCATCAGAGACGCCTAATGTAAGTTGATTCAAAGAGACACATAATTGAACTTTAAACAATAAATAAAATATAAGAATATATATATACCTACATATATAAAGGGTTATCCATTTCTTGGTATTGATTTGGAAGTACTGTTTCAGTGATATATGTCAAAACATATATGTCATGTGAAAGTTTGGCATTTTACAATATGGAGGGTGACGATTTTTTACTTCAATACTTTTTCCAGTAACGAAGCTTATTTTCCTCTTGGTGAATTTGTCCAAACAAGAGATCAACAATGGTGTAAGACAATTGTACTCACAAAAGGTCAGTATATGGCATGTAGGTGTGAAGATATGTTTGTAAAAGATATAGATGTTAGTGCCACAAGCCAAACAATACGTTTAGTTTAGGCTTTGTTGCGTGAAAAATTTCTCGAACGAGTAATTTCACCACGACCACATGGTATTTTTTAATTGACTTCGTAAAGGATTATGTTTTTGCGAAAAATTCTAACCTCTTGACTCTTTAAAAAGAACACTTGTTTAGTAATGGCAGAGCTATTAATATGCATGTGTTAGAAAGTCTTCGAAAATTGCCTCGAAAGTATCCAGTACTGTAAGATTGCTGGTCAAAATGGATAACTTTTAATATAAATAAAGAGTGTTCGAAATTAAACAAGACTTTCGAGAATACAGGATGGTTGGTTATTAACATATGGGAAAATACCTTCTTTGGAAAACTGTATTTGTAAATAAAAGAAAAATATTTTGTACTTTTGTAAAAGCCAACAAAAAGACTTGTACTGATATTCTCATGGATCATCCCAGACGATCATTTAAAATACTCACTCGACAAGCTTTTTGACTGGCTTTCTTGTCCCCATTTTAAATAAAATAAATGGTTTTTGTCAATTTTTTTTTCTTTTAAATCAGTTTTGTTTATTTTCGAACCTATATTATATATATACACATATTTTTATCTATTTATCTATCTTTATTATTTGTATTTGATTATTTGATTGTATTAAACAATGTATTCAATTATTTAAATCCAGAAAAGTACTCTATCAGTAACTCAACGGCAAAAAAACTTAGAAAACTCTGTTGGAACCAAAGCTTTGAATAATCAATTGAAAGGGCCATCAGATGCAATACAAAGTAATGCTTTTTCAAAGCGTTCGCAATTTCAATCAAGCCGAAATCAATCAGTAAATCGGCCTACTTCTCCTTTAACCACAAATGCGGAACTAGAAAACACTTTAACGCCATCACCATATCTTTCAATACAACG
>NC_051847.1:84840772-84853691 GCF_002237135.1 Teleopsis dalmanni | reverse complement strand
TTGCGTCGCAACCCAAAATGATATCTGCACCAAGTCTCCTAGCGTCAATTGTCAGCTGTTTTAGGCTACTTGATGGCAATTCTTCGTGATCATGAGCCATATATGCAGATACCGCCCATATCTGGCCCCAAGGTCCCTCAATACTTACTGCGGTTAGGTCTTTGTCACTATACTGCGAAAGCATGAGAGCGTTATATATTTTATTTATTAATATGCAGGATCTAGGCTTACCCTTGTTTACCGCATACATTAAGTCAAAGTTTTTAGTCCTGAGTCCGCATACAAGATCCTTGAAAACCCATGGCTCTTGCACCAGGACCATATCAGCCTCGTTGTTGCTGAGGCATTGCAACAAGCTGGCGGACGCAGCCTTGCAGTGGTGCAGGTTAATTTGTAGTACCCGCATCATGATTTGTTTTGGATGTGGTAGTGTCCACCACTGTTACGTCAAGCGCGCTATCTTCTTCAGATTCATTTTCAGAGTTCAAAAGTTCTTCTTCGTCAAAAAGATAGCGCGTACCAATACTCTCTTCAGATGTAATTGAAGGAGTTGGAGAGGACATAGTCACGTCCATATTTATTGAATCAGAAGTGGTAGGCAGTATTTCTACTGGGCCCACTGAGCTTGCGGTAGCAGTTTCAATATCACCCGCTTCCATTATGGTATCAACAGTGCCTTGCGGTGCTGCTGGACCTGTGTCGTTAGGTAAGGATTGCTCCTCGTCCTTTTTATATACCCTCATTGTGATGGCTGAGAAACCGTAGTTAATAACACCGTTTGATTTCGCCAAAGTGGCCAAGGATGCTTTGTCAATCACAAAACTGACCGACCTATATTTACCCTTGACTTCCTCCAGCTTGGTAATCTTCCACGTTGATGTGTTTAACTGCCGGTTTCCTAGCCGAATAAGTTCCAGAATCCGCTGAGGATCGGACTGATGGGCTGGTATCCAGGAACGCGCTCTTGGTCGACTAGGGATTTGCTCCTTAGTAACAACCTTAAGTTTGGCGCCTGGCCATGCCTCACCAATTCTGAAAATGGCTTTGCGAAAAAGATCAACAGAACGCTGATCCGCGCAGGCGATAAGTTTCACATGGCCCTGATGCCATCCACTATCGCGACAAGTGGGACCGTCTCCAGGAAAGTCCTTCAGGAGATCGACATAAATGTCAAGGAGCTTGAGCTCAATTAAGTCCCACTTAGCAGGTGTAATTGTGCCATCCGGGTCATTTTCATCAATGACTCCCATTATTAAAGAACCCTTCAGCATGTCGCTAAAGGATTTTGCATTTGTGGCGTTGCCACGAAATTTTGCCTTTTTGGCATCAGGTTTTGAAGCTGACTCATCTAATGAGCGCTGTCGCTTCGTAGCAGGTTCCTGCTTGTCCTTCGAGGTATCGAGGACCTGCTTAGCCCAGGCAATCCTGGCCTTCATAGATTCGGATGTAACCGAAATATTGCCGTATCTTTCGAGCAGTCTAGTCGCCGCTCGGCGTTCCTTGTAACTCCTCCTCCCAGGAGGGCCTGACCGAATTAGTGGTCCGGAGCGCGTCGATACATTTTGTTTATGATTTGGAGGCACCTTTTTATTACCACTGGAAGTCGCGGTAGGTACCTTGTTTGGACACTTAGTGTCCGAAGATTTTGAGCTCTGTTTAGCCGAGCTCTCCGCTATAGAATTTTTATTTTTATTAGTTATTGGTTCATTCATATTTAAACCCACGAGTTGCGGAGAAGGGAGGGTCCATCCGGGCAGAGATCCGCAATACCCGGATAAGGCTAAATTACAACCGGAGGGCGCCAGTTATCCGGAGGTCTCCGTTTAAAAACACACTGACGTAGTGCTATTCATCTCATCGGCACGGGTCGAATAACACCGGAGATTACGGGTTTTATCGAGTTTTCCTCTCTAGATCCATGATGTTCTGTTATGCCGACATGATAGCCAACATGAAAAACAGGTTCACCTCGAGAAGGATGTGATAATATATCACGCATCATGGTCTTGATATGGCATAGGCTCAAGGTATTTACATACTGTATTACGCATAACCATATCCCGTTCAAACTAGAACACGAACCCAAATACCATTTTACAATATATCCCACACAATATTTTCTATTGTCAAATAAATAATATTTTGCTGATCTTGACTTATAATGAGATATTTCGAATTATAGTTCTACTAAATAGACGCCAGATCTACCTAAATACTAGGTTAGTAGTTAACAACTACTAACGAATAAAGATTGTACTCAAAATGTTTGTGGAATTAGTGCCACGTCCATATTTTATCCATAAGCTACACGTTTAAAAGCAATTACATATTGTTAAAATTTATAAATAGCACGTCATGGTAAAATATGCCAAATTACAGTGTTTAAATGGGGTCATACATTTTATGACCCTATTCTACAAAAAGATTGTTAAGAATAGCCTATCGCATTTTGAACACAAAAGGCTACAAAAACATTGTTACTAAAACTTAGACTGTTTTATTAAAAATATAGAACTTTTAACAAGAACTACTATTACTACTCTTATTATTCGTAAAGTCGAATAGCATTCTTAACCCACATACGAAAACATTAAATATAGCCTTATATGTGACAAAGGTTCTTACAATAAATATAGCTAGTAATAGATTTGGTATTACATTTTAGTGAATTTTTAAGAAATTATTTTAAAGATCAATTGATTATTTATACCATGCAATTTTGGAATGATTCACCACTACAACTAAACAAGATATTAGATATTAAGATATATATTAAGATTTAATAGTAGTTGAAGTATTTGCATGATTAAAAAATAATTTTACACAATTATTTATGTTAAGATATCGGAATGTGCAGCTAAACGTGGCGAATGTGATGAAAGCAAAGGACGTCCAGTTTGTGGAACGGATGATCAGACCTATCCATCGCGATGCCATTTATTGCGCGTACAATGTAGTGGACATCAGGTCAGCTTAAAATATCGTGGGCCATGTAAAGGTAAATTCCAAAGTATATATGCAGTTAACTGCAAATGCCTATCGCATTTATACTAACTATTAGTTTAAGAACAAATTAAATTATAAGAGTATCTCATAAAAACAATAAACAATAAAATTATTATAAAATTTAATAAAATAAATTTATCGTTCTAATATTATATAGCAATCGAAATAGAATACATATATCTACCTTCTAAATATACTTATCTAGATATGTATATGTATCTAGAAATCATAACAATACCAATATAACTAAATATATAAATTTTTAGCTTGCAGAGAAGCGCGTGAATATGCATTGAAGCATAAGTCTCGAAATCCTACGAAATTTATACCGCGTTGCAAGACGGATGGTACCTATGCACCTGTTCAATGTTTGGGTGACACTGGTTGTTGGTGTAGTGATATCACAGGCAAACCAATTGAAAATACGACTGTACGCACTGGAAGACCTAGATGTCGGGAGTTTAATAAACCTAATATACGAAGGTCGCCTTCACGTCACCCTACTCCCAGTCGAGGGCGACGCAATTGCAACCAAGAAGATCGAGCTGCGTTTAATACAAATCTAATCAGGGTTTTTCAAAGTGAATATCTACGTTCAGGTCAACAACAACGTGATTTAACTTCTGCGTTGAGTGGTGGGGGCGATAAAGCTACGGGCACTGTAATGAGTACAGCAGAAAAATTAGTATTGAGTTGGAAATTTACAAATTTGGATGGAAATTCAAATCAAATTTTGGATAAAATTGAATTTCGAGAATTGAAAAAATTAATCAGACGGGTAACTTAATAACTTAATAAATAATTGCCATTTTAGTTTTAGTCAAATCTAATTTCTTGTTTTGAAGGCAGTAAAACCAAGACGTTGTGGACGTGCCTTCGGTAAATTCTGTGATTTAGATGACGATGGACGTCTTTCACGCAATGAGTGGAACAATTGTATAACAAAGGATGGCATCAATGGTTAGTAGTGTCAATTTTCAGTTATATTATGCAGTTGCTTGAAAGATATATACATTTCTAGGAAAAAACTAATGCATGAAATTAACTTATAATTTTTTGCAGAATCATATATTACAAAATTTCAATTAAATTGTTCGTGTTCACTTTAATTTCATATTAAAACAAAATCATTAATTGCTTATATTTAGCTAATCAAAATCTATATTTAATAAAAGTTTCTCTCATTCTAAAGCTAATCTGAACCGTAGCATGACTTGCCATTATATTTCTTTTAACCTATTCATCTCCTTCACATTTTGCTGATAAATTATTTATAAAAAAAAACAGTGCTATAGTGAAGTTGTAAATAAATAAGTTAAGACGTTAGCTTTGACTTTGCCGAAGCTTAAATACCTTTTACACAAAATTTTATATAAGATAATATATTATAACATATATATAATATAATAATACTAACACTTATAACAGCTACCTTAAATTATTAGTTCAAACGCAAGTTCCCTTAGAGTAAGTTCTATGTTTTGTGAAGTGGTTATTCTATCTATATTGCCCTGTTAGATATCCTATAATGATTCTTAAATTGTTCTTATTTAATTGCAAGCAATCATCTTTAAGTCGACTTAAGTTTAAAGTCCCTATAAGCTATTTTAATTGTAATACCCCTTATGGATTGTATCAGTAAATCCTTCTCTGTTTATTTTCTTCTTTCTAAATAAATGAGTAGTTACTTTGTCCCAAGTCAAAGAATGGTTTCAAACCTACAAGCAGCGATAATACAACTTTTTTGGCAAGTGTGCTTAGCATTTCGTTGCCAGATATTTCAACACGACCCGGAACCTATAAGCATATATACTAAGGTATATATAGTAAGGAAATAATACATTCATTTGAAAATAGGCTTGTTGCACTGACTAACTGAGTAAAAATGTTATAAGCATGAAAAGCATGATGACTTGAAGACTCTAATCGAAGCTTCTACTTTAAGCATGTCTCACCACAGACTTCAAAATTATGGAAACAAACGACCACATGTTACTATACTATATGTCTGTCTACTTATGAAAGAATTAATAAGAAATATTTGATTTTTTTATTGTAAGGCATCATCTTCCAGAGCATGACTAGATATAAAAATATTTTTATCTACATTTATCAGTAATAGTACTACATTCTAATATAAAATATGCATGCATTTTAGTTCATTTTTTCTTTAACTCATGAATCTCATGGTTGTTCATGTTTTCAGTAGAATATTAATTTAGAATTTCATTTAATAATATTTCATAAACATTTCTAGATTATTTATTTATATTGGTTAATTTAATATATGCGCAGGTCATTTCGTTACCACTCACAATACCAGTAAAACCAGCAGCAGCTATAATAACAGCAACAATAACGTTCTTCATACTTCGTATTCAAATTATAACAATAAAATTCATTTAAACAACAACAATAACAACAATGGCCATGGTATAAACACCATCCGTGTCAATGGTCCAAATGGTCATCATGACACCTTGGATAGTAGCGAGGATGATGAAAGTAACCAAAATTTTGATGATTATGATGATGACGTTGATTATGATCCTGATGATGATAATCTAAGCATTCAAAATACATTGAGTTCATCTACAAAATTTCCACCCATCTTAAGTATGTAACTGGTTTGTTACTATTGCCAAAAACCTAATTTGACATAATATACCATCTAACCTTACATTAATATAATTTAATAAAAATTACATTTAAATTGCATGATATCGGATTTCATTTTTTCTCATACCAATACTTATCATCTGGGTATCTGATAAAAACATTTAACTTAAAAATGTATTTTTAGTTCTGCGACCGAAACCCGAGTCTCCTCTTAAGGAACCCGAAAGAGAATCGGATTGCTTAGCTGATCAAGATGCTGCATTGGAAGAACAGAGGGTATGTTGAACATATAATATTTAACTGGAGAATTACAGAACCAATTTGATTCCTTAAAACAGAATGGTGGGACTATACTTTATGTACCTGAGTGCACACCAGATGGCCGTTACCAACGTGTTCAATGCTATCGCTCTACGCCATATTGTTGGTGTGTACACGAAGATACTGGGAAAAATATTCCTGGTACTTCTATAAAACACATGCGTCCTCAATGTGATTTAATATATACAGTGTCGAGACCTATGAAGGGATGCCCAGAGCCCAAAAAAACTATGTTTTTGAAAGATCTTAAAGAATTTCTCAAATCTCAAATCATACATGATACAAAAACAAGGTAAGCATAATTGTCCAGAATTATGTTAAGCTTAAAAATATATAAATTACATTGTAGATTTAGCAGAGCTATTATTTAAAAATATTATTAAAAATATTTATTTCTTACTTATCATTATATACTTTATTAAATCATCCTTCCTTACTAGCACTTTTAATATTTAATATTCATTCAATAGCACAATTGAATGTCATTTACACACAGACATTATTTTATATTTAGATATATGTATGCATCAATATCAAATATCAAATTTGATATTTCATACAAAACTTACTGCACACACCTTCTTGAGTCCAATCGATCTCTGAGTCCGCCCTATTGAAGTGATCAGGTTTCTTCGTCTTGATCCAGGTTGGCTCCAAGTAAAATCACACCAACCCTCAATGCATTTTTACTCTTAAACACGGTTGCCACTTATGGTACTTTAGTACCAAAATTGGCACTTTTTTTTTTTTTTTCGTTTGGTACTCATATTCAAAAAATGGTACATTTTTGACGACCCAACTTTATTGTGGATATTTCCAATTAATTTTTTCTATAAATGCAACTTTGCACTATTTTATATTTTGTTCATTTATAACACTATGAAAAACAAGGAACGAGAAAACAAAAAAAATTTTGGACCTTTTTTTACAGAAATGGTACCTTTTTAAACCAATTTTGGTACAGAAAAAAATTTTCAAGTGGCAACCGTGCTCTTAAACGATCCCCTCTCCTCTCACACTACCATCACCTATCCACATGCTGACCCATGTATACGTATTCGTAATTCTTTTCGAGTTATCTGTTCAATGGATGTTATTATTGTAACCCGTTGGGACCTGCTTATGAAATCCCTCTGGGGAGTGTTGAACGGCATTTGGTCGTCGTTGGCGGCGAGTGGCTCCGAGACGTGAACCCGACCGTTATTGGAACCTGCTCAATAGATCTCAACAGGTTATCACAATAATCACTTATATTCACAATACACATATAACATATATATAGATATTTTTAATTAATAGTTCACATATACAAAAATTATTTTATCGATATATATTTATTGGTTTATTCGAGTTGATACCAAGTGGTTCCTAAACTTTTTTACTGTGACTATTCGTACTGTGGCAGACAAACTTGCAAGAAGAGGCGCGGCATCAAGAATGATAGGCCCAGAACCATTCTGTGGTCTAGGCAAAGGAGCTTTATCCATTATTATGAATGATGCAGAGAAAAAAGAGAGAGAACTCTATTGGGAAATGCTATCAAGACTCTCACAATCTAAAATGCTTTTAGGGACTTACAACCTAAAACGCTTTAAAGATTGCATAGTACAATCAAAAACTAACATAAGAATTATTACGGGATTACTGACCGGTCACTGCAGATTGAATAATCACTTATCGAGAGAAACGGCAGAGAGAAACGTCATACCATGTGCTTGGGGAGTGCCCGGCACTAATGCATAAGCGAAAGAAACACCTAGGAGGGTATTTCATGGAACATAAGGATTTAAGACTGGGGAAGATAGGATCCATACTGTCTTTCATTAAAGAAATCGGACTTGGAGAAATACTCTAACCCGACAAAGGGGCACAATAGATCTTTCAGGTCGCAGTGTACGATCCCTTACTCAATAATAATAATAATAATTCGTACTGTTATAGAAATAATTTGATTCTCTATTTTGTTAAGAAGACCTACGGTTGTCTTCAACACATCTTTGAACAGCATCACTTTGGAAATCTTTACGTATATCTATTATACTGATATAGCATAGATCTTTTAGGGCTTCTTCTAGTATGATATTGTTGCAAGTTTGTAGTTGTTTAACTATTTTCCCATAAGCCATGCAACCATACAGCATAACTAAATATCTTTTTGAATATTATGTTTATTTCCGTTGAAAAATGAATAAAGAATTTTTAGGATTTTAGAATTTTTTGGATCTTCTGGATTCTGTCAGAGTTTGTTTCCTTGTTCACTATTTTATCTAAATATCTAAAATTTACAAAAATCATCTGTCCTGTTAACAGCGAGTGTGTTATATGTCCTTTTTAGATATGGCTAAAATAAAGTTATTCTACAAGTTGCTACCTCTTCATATTTCTGTTTGATAATTACTCGAAACTCCGTTTTGCAAAAAGTCGCGGATCAGTCCTTTAAAGATATGTTAAAATTATTATTATATATATATTTACTTTAATATATACGTTCTCTTACAATAAATTTATATTTTTCTTGTTTTAGCGGAAACCATACAAATTGGAGTTCTGAGGATGAACGCATTGCAACACAAAGCTTTCTGCTTTTGGATAAAAATATGAATAAAGCTTGGGAACGCAAAGAGTGGAAGACGTTTCGGGAGTTAGTCATGAACTCAAAGTAATTTGAAAAATTTTAAATTTAAAATAAAAAACCTTAAAGTTTTACGAAATTTTAGGACTTTACGAAAATGCGGAAAGAAAATGCCTCGGTACTGTGATGCAAATGGCGATAAGAAAATTACACTAACTGAGTGGTTGAACTGCTTACAGACTCAAAGTGTTGAGGTGAAAACACCCCAAAATCAGTTACAGCGAAACGGTATGCTAAGTTACATATAATATACATTATATAAATAAAAGTAATTATACATACTTCATAGGAGAGTCTGGCACTTCGAAACCTTTAAAATTAACTGGATCAAATCCCCTTGAGCAATATCTCAAAGATTGAACACACCGATTTGAATATATAGAGCAATGTGCCATTTTGAACTAACACACATTTTTTGTAATGAAATGGATAGATGAGGAGAGAGAGCAGTAGAGATATCAATCGAATTTAAAATAAAAATAAAACAAATTCATAAATTATTTTTAAATATTGTTAAATTTTTTTAATTAAATACATCGCATAATACTTTACATGCAAATATGTATGGAATCAGTGAAAGTACCTTACATTCCTGAGCATCCTTTAAAATCACTAGAAATATACTTATTAATATACTTATTTTAAACACACAAACTTAGTTTAAGAAATGTTGATATAGCGCCTTAATATTAAATATTATTTAACAGCTTTTAGTTTGTATATAGAAAAACATTATAAATACCTAAAAATATAAAAATTTAAGCGCATGTTAACGAATTTGTACATTAATACATTAAATATAGTTAATACATAAGGAACTATGCAGTCTATTAAAATGGCTATATGAAATGAAATTTGTAAACAATCTTATTTATTTATCCGTTTTCATTTATTAGAGCACTGCTTTGGTTTTGAAATCTAGACGACTTAAAGCACTATTCCCTAGCAATCGTTTTGCAAACACTGTCAAGAGTAGCAAAGCCAGAGTGGTCACTTCCATTATCACGAAATGTGAAATAGATGTGCCAATTTCCAGCCATGATCCTTCATTCTTTACTAAAAATAAAAAATTAAGTCCCATAATATCACAAATAAGTAGTAAGCAGATAAAAATCTGCTTCTGGTAGAAATGTGCGACGGGTGATAATCCCATAATAATTGAAATTACTATAATCACAGGAATTAAAAGTTTTAAAATAACAAGCATTGTTATGACAAAGGGTGAGAAGGTTGTTAAGAAACACCTAATTATAATTGGATCAAATGAACTAACCGAAGCAATATTTCCTGTGCCAAAGAATGAGTAAAACGTGTACAATATAATGGCAAACGCCAAACGCACTACAGATTTTAATTTATATACTGAATCAAGTGCAATCACTTCACTGGAGATCTCTATATCATATGGAAAGAGTGAAAGTATTAGTTCAGAACCCAATACAACAACGAAGAATAACTCATACGTTGTACAGAATAACGCATATAATGTAGTCAGTTGAAAAAATATCAGTTCAACTCGATGTTTCAGCATTTGCTTAGGAGCCAAGAAAATTGAAGTAAACGTATAAAGCAGATAGCTCCATGAAACTATTTGGGATGGTAATGATATACCTATATGGTTTGAATTCTGATACACACAGAGTAATGTATTTGCAATTGCAATGACTGCATACACCACACTATGCTTGTTCAAATGTGATTTAATCACAAAAGGACGAAGAAATGTTATAGTCAATCCCGCAGCTAAAAGAGGAAAATTATTATTGCCAACCGTAGGTGCTATTAATGGTGTCATTACAATTATTAAAACCATTATTATTCGATACAAAAATTTATTATCTTTAATATTTTCTCTCCGCATGCTAAAGCATGTAAAAACCAAAAATAGTAAAGCAATTGCTTGAGGACGGAAAAATGTAACAACTAATAGTTCTGTGCAAATGATAATCGGCAATATGTCTAATTTTCTTAAGGGAATTTTTTTACTACTGTAACCACTTCCTTTTTCAATATACGTTAAACCCCACACATTCACTGGTACCACATGATACAATGCAATAACGAATGGTACTCGCTGCAAAATGAAAAACAACAACAAAAGCTTGTTTAAAATGAGAAGCTGAAAAATAGACTTCTTGCAAAACTTGTCTAAAGTTATTCTTTCATTTATATGCCAACTCGGTGTGCGAATAATTTGCAACAGATAAAAGATCCAACCAAGGAAAGTTGCTGTTGTACTCAGCAGTAGTGAATTTTGATAGTAATTAAAGTAATAGTTTACACCTTCAATGGACTTTTTCATTATCACTTGACTAGCATTAATAGCTTCTTGGAAATTTTGTTCTTCAAAGTGCATTTCGATGCTACTTACATACGCAGCAATACCGACTAAATCTAAATCTTTATATGAATTCAGATATCTTGAAAATAATCCACGTTGATGTTCTAATAATAACTTCTTAAATTGTTCTATTAGCTGCAAAGCATTTGCATGTGTAGCATGTGCCTCATATTCAGCTGAAACATTTAAAAATCCTTGTGGCAAAGTACCAAAATTGTTAGTCGGTGGTGGCAAACCCAGCAAACTGGACATTATTGGAGTAAGTTGAGCTTGCTCTAATTCATGCAAAGGTAATGACTGATTTAGGCCTGCTTGAAACGATTTGGTTGACGATTTTCCTTTTCTGTCGATTCCTGCACCCCAAACAAAAAATGGTGTATCTGTTTCATAAGGGTCACCTGCACCATGAGAACCTTTAAAAAAATTCTTTTACGTATAGCAAAAAATTAGTTTTAACATTTACATACCTGAATTTGTCATACCATGATCAGATGTAAGTAAATAAGTAGTTTTACCATCTGTAAAAACTGTTTCAAACTCTTTATAAATATTCCAAATACCACGTTCAGTATGTTGTAAATTTTCTAAAAATAACTTAGAACCAGGTTTATGAACATGGCCAGCGGTATCAAGTCCCAGTAAATGCAAAAAGAATATTACTTGCTTTTCTTGTTGCAGTTCTTCCCCTTTGTTTCGCAAAAACGCATGCACCCGTTTGAAAACCCATTCATCTAACTCATACGTTTTTTCACGACCAGAAAAATCCAAGTTATGATCATACGCTTCAAATAGCAAATTTTGACCCGTTCCGTTTAAACGTGAAAATATGTGTAGTACATCGTTTGCGCCCCAAGCAAACGTTTTCCTGCTTCGATGAAATACTGTATCAAAATCAATTGGATTTTCTTTCCAACCTTTAGTGACAGCCGATGGATCTTCATACAACCCCGCAATTAGTGCAATGTGACCTGGTCTAGATTCCGTTGGTACACGAGTGTGAGAGATGCCTACCTGTCCATTATGTTGCAACATCAATTCTAAAATATGCGGTATATCACTACAATTGTTTCTGTTAAAAAAAAAAGAAATTTAAGCAAAAATAATTGTTATTTTTGTACTGTCAATACCTAAAAAAGGATTCGGCTCGCAGTCCATCAGTCACAATTAACACTAATCTATTCGACGGTGGATCTAATTTTAGAGCACTTTGTGGCTCAAGATTTGTTATGATAGGTGATCGAAAATAAATAACAAAAATTGAACCTAGTAAGAGAACGTGTACCCATATTGCATGAAAAATCCACATTTCCTCTGTTGCAGATAAAGAAAAATTGATGTTTTGTTTAGTCCGCTAAACTGTCAGCTGCTCTTCAATAATAATATTAGAAACCAGTGTTGTAAAATGTAATCGTGGATTTTAAATTGTCGTTTAATATTTTTTTAACGAAGATGAAGATAATTTGATCTATATAAATATTTTGCATTAAAATAACGAAATACATACAATAGCTTAATGCCAGGGACTATAATAGTTATGGCTTTATGGAAAACGTTAACTGAAAAATTTTATTATTCATCATTTATTATAAAATTAAAATATAAGGCAAAATGTATAGATTCCTTTTGTGTGATAAAGTAATCGGTTGTTAATGACTCATTGTTGAAATCAAAGAACCAAATCTTCTTTAGTTGAAATATATAAAAACCAAAATTAACTATTATTTCTATTAATTAGCATTTATTAAATAAAGCTTTCGTATTTATCTTTCGTATTTATGCATTTTCGTATATATCTCGATAAATGTATAAAATTTTGTTCCATTTTCTATGCAAAATCCATACAGAATAGCGTGACAACCGAACAAATAATTTTTAACTGTCTTTAATCGGAGAGCGTATTATCGAGTTAATGAAATAGTGTAATATGACTCATGACTACAAGCTTTGATAAAAACAATAATAATAAACAACAACAGTATAGAAAGATTTTAAAAACTAAT
>NC_051847.1:84838673-84840672 GCF_002237135.1 Teleopsis dalmanni | reverse complement strand
AAATTTTTGTATCGAATAATAATGGTTTTAATAATTGTAATAACACCATTAGTAGCACCTACGGTTGGAAATAATAATTTTCCTCTTTTAGTTGCGGGATTGACTATAACATTTCTTCGTCCTTTTGTGATTAAATCACATTTGAACAAGCACACTGTGGTGTATGCAGTCATTGCAATTGCAAACACGCTACTCTGTGTGTATCAGAATTCAAACCATATAGGTATATCATTACCATCCCAAATAGTTTCATGGAGCTATCTGCTTTATACGTTTACTTCAATTTTCTTGGCTCCTAAGCAAATGCTGAAACATCGAGTTGAACTGATATTTTTTCAACTGACTACATTATATGCGTTATTCTGTACAACGTATGAATTATTCTTCGTTGTTGTATTGGGTTCTGAACTAATACTTTCACTCTTCCCATATGATATAGAGATCTCCAGTGGAGTGATTGCACTTGATTCAGTATATAAATTAAAATCTGTAGTGCGTTTGGCGTTTGCCATTATATTGTACACGTTTTACTCATTCTTTGGCACTGGAAATATTGCTTCGGTTAGTTCATTTGATCCAATTATAATTAGGTGTTTCTTAACAACCTTCTCACCCTTTGTCATAACAATGCTTGTTATTTTAAAACTTTTAATTCCTGTGATTATAGTAATTTCAATTATTATGGGATTATCACCCGTCGCACATTTCTATCAGAAGCAGATTTTTATCTGCTTACTACTTATTTGTGATATTATGGGACTTAATTTCTTATTTTTAGTAAAGAATGAAGGATCATGGCTGGAAATAGGCACATCTATTTCACATTTCGTGATAATGGAAGTGACCACTCTGGCTTTGCTACTCTTGACAGTGTTTGCAAAACGATTGCTAGGGAACAGTGCTTTAAGTCGTCTAGATTTCAAAACCAAAGCAGTGCTCTAATAAATGAAAACGGATAAATAAATAAGATTGTTTACAAATTTCATTTCATATAGCCATTTTAATAGACTGCATAGTTCCTTATGTATTAACTATATTTAATGTATTAATGTACAAATTCGTTAACATGCGCTTAGATTTTTATATTTTTAGGTATTTATAATGTTTTTCTATATACAAACTAAAAGCTGTTAAATAATATTTAATATTTAATATTAAGGCGCTATATCAACATTTCTTAAACTAAGTTTGTGTGTTTAAAATAAGTATATTAATAAGTATATTTCTAGTGAATTTAAAGGATGCTCAGGAATGTAAGGTACTTTCACTGATTCCATACATATTTGCATGTAAAGTATTATGCGATGTATTTAATTAAAAAAATTTAACAATATTTAAAAATAATTTATGAATTTGTTTTATTTTTATTTTAAATTCGATTGATATCTCTACTGCTCTCTCTCCTCATCTATCCATTTCATTACAATAAATGTGTGTTAGTTCAAAATGGCACATTGCTCTATGTATTCAAATCGGTGTGTTCAATCTTTGAGATATTGCTCAAGGGGATTTGATCCGGTTAATTTTAAAGGTTTCGAAGTGCCAGACTCTCCTATGAAGTATGTATAATTACTTTTATTTATATAATGTATATTATATGTAACTTAGCATACCGTTTCGCTGTAACTGATTTTGAGGTGTTTTCACCTCAACACTTTGAGTCTGTAAGCAGTTCAACCACTCAGTTAGTGTAATTTTCTTATCGCCATTTGCATCACAGTACCGAGGCATTTTCTTTCCGCATTTCCGTAAAGTCCTGAAATTTCGTAAAACTTTAAGATTTTTTATTTTAAGTTTAAAATTTTTCAAATTACTTTGAGTTCATGACTAACTCCCGAAACGTCTTCCACTCTTTGCGTTCCCAAGCTTTATTCATATTTTTATCCAAAAGCAGAAAGCTTTGTGTTGCAATGCGTTCATCCTCAGAACTCCAATTTGTATTGTTTCCGCTAAAACATAAGAAAAATATATATTTATTGTAAGAGAACGTATATATTAA
>NC_051847.1:84827279-84838573 GCF_002237135.1 Teleopsis dalmanni | reverse complement strand
AAAACCTTAAAAGAAACAAAAATAGTAGCATTGTACTATATATATATATATATATATATATATTATAAGACAATTTATTTTATGATAAAATTCACAATTCGTATGTATAAATCAGAATATTAAATACATTACAAACATATTACGACGTGCACAATAGATCAAACTGGTCGCAGTGCATAGGGGCCTTAGCCTAACCCGAAAACCCCAAATACCATTAACCTTATTACGGTCGTGTGCGAGTTCGAGTGTATTAAGGTAAAGTAAATTGAAATTTCCTAGGAATTTTTTGCACTACACTTATGTAAATATTTATTTATATATTGCACTTATTTATAATTTTCGTTTAAAAGTTTTCAAATTTATTTATTAAACAACTTTCACAATTTTCACAAGGTAACACCTAATTTACCTGATTTTTGTTTAATTTACCCTATTCAAAATTCTGGTAAATATCAACATTCGCTCTTTTACCGACAAAATTTACTATTTCCTTCAATTTACTATCACTTTACTCGCACACGGCCTACATATTCAAGAAGCGGTCTTGAAAATAGGAACTAATTTTAATTATAATTTACTAAACGTAAATTCTTAATGAAATTCAGTTTGCATGTTAGCCGGTGTACACCTTTGCAAAAGAGCACTGTAAGAAAAATATATGTGATTAGTTTTATAATAGGATTACGATTTCTAGAGTCTACCAATTTGATTACGCATTCTAATAGACTCAGCTAATTAGATATACTCTTTTAATATGCTGTATACTTATATAGCTATAATTGAGTTGTTATCATTTTACATGAGAGATAACTAAAGACTAATAATAACCTGCTGATGAAGTACCTTTTGGGAGTGCAAACACTAACTTAAGCCATTTCTTTGAACCCGACCCATTGATGTGTCTAGGTTTCTCCGCCTTGATCTTGGTTGTTATCTTCTAAGATACCACCCAATCACTTTTCCTAATCACTTCCTAACCCACGTGCACATCTATGTAATTCCTTTCACGTTATCTGCTTTAGACAGACCTTTACTAGCTACAATAACTAGTAATAACAACTATTTTTGTTGGTTTTTACTTAAATTTTTCTAACTTTAAAGCTCGATATCTTGAAAACTAAGCTATATTGACGTATTTTAAAGTTGTTTATAGTTATCTTGCTAAAATTTGTTCTCAATTCAGCAGAATCGTGCTAGTTTTATTATATCAAACGTACGTTTGTCTAGTTTTATTTAGGAATATGATCAAAATGTAGAATGAAAGGAAATAATCTAGATATGTATATTTGTTAAATAATGATCACATATGCGATCCGTTTTCTGAAATGAAAAAGTTGCTTGTTAATGTATAACTTGGGTTCCTAGTAATATGTGGAATGAATGGTAGTAATTTATATATATGTAATATATATATTTGTTTCATTATTTACACATGTAAGTCATAAGTTTTCTCAAATCACAACCTCTCTTGCCTAATTTTCCTTAGGAAGCTAAGTAATATATGTATAGAATGAAAGGTTAAAATTTATGTATGTTTGGTAAATAATAAAAATATATACGTGATTAGTTTCTAGAATGAAGAGCTTACTTGTGAATATACCTTAAAGTCTGAGTATTATGTGAAATACATGATAGTAATTTATATACATACATTTGTTTAATTTAAAAATATATATCCAATAAAGAGCTCACTTGTGTAATATACCATGGGGTTTAAGTATTATGTAGAGTAACTAATAGTAATTTATATATGTATATTTTATTAAATAATAAAAATTAATATCAGATAAGTTTTCTGAAATGATAAGCTCATTTGTCTAAGATGCTTTGGGGTTTGAGTAATATGTGGAACGGATGATAGTATTTTTTTTATACATATTTGTTTAATAATTATAGCATATATGTGGTTCATATATATCTTAAATGGAAATTTCACTTGTCTAATTTTACTTAGGGGTCTGAGTAATATAAACAATGAGTAGTGATAATAGGTGTACATTTGTTTAATAATAAACACATACGAAGAGTGCATTTGTCTAATATATCTAAGTATCTCAGAGAAATGATTCTAGAAAATAAAATGAATTTGTGAAGTAGATAATCAGGTAGTATATGAGGATTATAAATAATTGGCTTTTCAACGTATATATATTAACGACGTACCATATAAATAACATTTAAATTGCAACGTATCGTACTTCCAATGTACAGTTTATAGTTATTGTGTGTTTTCCAGTGTAGAAACCATTCTTGATCATCGGTTTGTCGGATCATCAAAGTGTGCAAACATTTTTTTTGCTATAAAACAGTAATAAGTTCTATAACGTATCTAGTGATCTGAAATGTGAACTAACCTCCTCCTCAGTCAAGTAACCATAAATAGCTGTCATAACGAGTTTATAGAAGTGTGGTAAGAGGAGAAGTATAACGAACGTATATTCAGTAGTCTTTGTTGTTGCAGTTGAAGCCTTCTGACATAATAGGAACAATAGACTTGTTAATATGCTAAAATCGTGGAAAATGCCTGCTGCAGAAACATAACCGAAAACATTATTTATGTTTATAATCAACTCTGTATACTTCCTGCAGTATAATTTTAAATTTGTTATAACTGACTTTTGATTCTGTGTTCCAGAACTGTTACTTGTTTGTTGTGCTAAGTGTGAAATGAGGCGATAACGTAAACGAAGCAAATCCATTTTGGCAATGTGTATAAACCCCACACTTCCGGTTGCAACTGTTATGCTGGTGTAAGTAGCACCTATTAGAAAAGTGGTTGGTATTCCGCAGTAGCAACCCGATAAATTAAAGACATAACTCAATGATACAATGCTGAAATATATAAAAATTGCAATTGTTGTTGGAGCATACTTTCGCATTGTTTTCTGATAGTTCCATTTAATGAACGGATAGTCGATCTGTAGACTTCTATCTAACTGTTCGAACTCAGACATAAGCTGTATTAAGTTACGCTTTTGTGCATCGATCATTAATGTCGCTTCGATGTATGTAATTAAATTGGCCAAACATTCAAAAGTCAAGATGAACTTTGTTACAGGTGTTAGTCGACCAAACATCGCCTGGGCACTATCCTTATCGTTTAGTTTTAATGCAAAACCTCCCACAAATCCAACTATTAATATTACTCGAACTATGTATGTATAAATAATAGACGACAAATCAATGACCAGTTTTTCGTCTTTTTGTTTGAAACTTACACAGCCGGTGTAATAGAGCACTTTATACAGCAATTTGAAGCAGTCATAGATTGTGCGAGGCTCTTCATTTAATATTTTAAACATGTTTCAATTCAACTAGAAATAAGTGACTAACTAACTGCCTTAATAAAGTGGTCATATTTATTGTATACCTAATTGTTTCATAGACTAATCTATTAAATCTTTTAATTGACTTCATTCCATGTATTCCCATCTGATACGCAGTAGTTATTATCTTTATATCTAATTAATTAACTCTAAATTTCCAAATATTTAGCTTTTTATTTACTAGTATAGAAAATAATGGATTAAATTCACGTGAGCAAAGTCTAGACACAGACCTATATGTAATACAATGGTATTGTTTAGGATGCTATCGACAAAATTGATTATATTGTGCTATATCTATATATGGGGAAATCCGAGTATGCTGAATTATTAATAGGTTACAAATCGTAGGTATTGAGCGGGATGGACAGAAGCTTTTTCGTGTTGTGGGTAGGGTATAGTGAAAAAGCGAAATAAGGATAAAAAAGGAACTCAAGGAGTTGATGATTTTTCAAAATCTTGATCTTTTGAATGCATACGAAACGTTTTTAAACAAAAATGTGTAAGTAATTAAAGACATAGTCTTTAAAAAGATCACTCTTTCTAAGCAAATTTGAAAACCAAACAGAATACCGAATGAAAATATGAAAATATGCGCAGTATTCGTTTTTTAAGAATATTTATAGTCAAAGACGAATTTATACAAATTTGGAGGATTAGAATTACGCGCTTTTTGATAAAAATGTATATTGGTGTGATTGTGATAAATTATGAATACGAAAGCATGCTAACATTTTCGACACCAGTAAAAAGTTATATACATTTATTATATAAATTAATTTTCATTTTATAAAACGAAAAGAAACACTCCTAATTGGGATTGAACGTTTTTTAAGATTGAATAATGGAATTCAAGTAATCTAGCAGCTCTGTGATAGACTAATGTAAAATTATTACGGAAGTATATGAATATGAAAATAGTGATATTTTATGAAAAATTAATAATTATTATATTATTGTGTATAATTTTGAACTTACTGGTCTTTCAGAATTAACATATCTAACTATCTTGATATATGCGAGCATATCACAATCGTCATTTCTTCTTAGAAGCTTTTCCACACTCTAGATAAACATATAGCCAAGATTACTTTGGTTTATTTTGCAATCTTGTCGGCTCCTTAACTGATATTGCAATTATAATCTATAATTGTTCCATTACTTTAAGTTAAGTTATATCGGTGATCCCGAGGGATCTACTTAGGCCTATAAGCCCATTGTGTTACCGTATAATTAAATAACACAAGTATTAGAATCATTCAAAGCTTTTGGCAAAACTTATAATGCTTTGCCTCGGTGGCATAGTGCGTAGCCAATAGCACTACCATACACCTGGGTGTGAGTTCGATTTCTACTTGTAGCTTGGTGGATGGGTGAAAAAAATATACCACAGGAGATGCCTAGCCTCAAAATAAACCATAAAAAGTAAAAAAAGGAGGCATCCTAGGTTTGCTCAGGGGTTTGCTCAGGCTTTGCTCAGGGGAAAATAATGGGCATTGGTCCCCCTTTAAGTTTATCCGAAGAATCGCCATGAAAGTGATGAACCAAGGTCGAAGTTGTTAGGCATATATGTATATGTTGATGCAGTTCCTTAGTATAGAAACTAAGGAAACATTCCTTAGTATAACAGATATTTATGTGTAGTATCGTTTATGCCTTTTATACTATATCCTTTTAATGCATATATTGACTCATTTGAATCATATGATCAATCTATCAGTACATACCAGAGAACTGCAACGAGTCAAAATTTTAACACTTAGAGTACACACATAAAAAACCAAGTATACCTTCTATACTATATGTTTTTAATGCACATATTGATTCGTATGAATCATGTGATTAACTTATCAGTACATACCAGAGAACTGCAACGAGTCATCATTTTAACACTTAGAGTAGACTCATAAAAAACCAACTATACCTGCTATACTATATCCTTTTAATGCACATATTGACTCGTATGAATCATATGATTTACCTATCAGTATATACCAGAGAACTACGAGTCAAAATTTTAACACTCAGAGCATTCGCCACAGAAATAGAGCCAATGATTCGAGTGTTGATTACTCAATGCATTCTCTGGTACATAAAAGTCAATAAAAATTAAGAAAATACAATTATGCATGTTTTATAAAGTATTTATTAACTATATAGATATATACATTTATTTACATTTGTGGTGCAAGTTTACATACATTTTTTTAATTTTTAAATATTCTAAAAAGATAAAAGTTTGTTTTTAAGAAAAAAAATAAAACGAAAGCATCAATATTTTTTAAAACCTAAAAAGTTTTTCATTTTTAAAATCGTTCTTCGAAATCTGCAAATAAAAAAAACAATTTGTTATAGTTGGTGCTAGGAACATAATCAGAGCGAAACGAGATTTAAAAAAGTGATAGTATGATTTTATACATTAGTTGATAACGTATATGCTTTTATCGCTTATCAAAAAATGTACTGAGTTCTACTATTACTTTTTATTTATCAAAATTCTAGTATCATTCACACTCTGCTATATAAGGTTTATTAGTAATCTGCTAGTTTCTTTTTCATATTATGGCCGTATGTTAGTTCGAGTAAATTGATGGTAAATTGAGGGAAATAGTAAATTATATCGGTATGGCAGTGAATCTTGGTATTTACCAGAATTTTGAGTAGGATAAATTAGATAAAAATTAAGTAAATTAGGTATTTCCTTCGTGAAAATTTCATAAGATGTTTAATATATAAATAAATAAATTTGAAAACTTTTAACCAAAAATAATAAATAAGTGCAATAAATAAATAAATAAATATTTACATAAGTGCAGTGCAAAAAATTCCTAAATTACTCGAACTCGCACACGGCTTAGATAAATAAGGCATATATTTATGAAAACAATTGATACCAATATTGATAAATTTTACTATATCATAGCACTGGTAACGACATTTTATATCCTGTAAATCGATTACTATAGTATCTTAAGATATCTTCTATAGAATAGTGCGAATGATAATTAATTTTTATTTTTGAAGAAATAATCTATTTTTACAGAAGCTTTACCAAAATGTGTCAAAGTTCTTTCAAAAGACAAAAGTGGTTGGCTTGGATATGTACTCAAAGTGTTATATGCTGAACGTATTAATTTTGCGTATTTTTTTATTTCAGATGCCCTCAAAATATCCAGTAGATTTAGATCTTTATTCCAAAAAAACGGAAGAACGCCATCTTGAAAATAGTCATCTAAGACATTCAACATCTACATTAAATATAAGGAAGAATATTAAATAACTTTTTTTATTATTTTAATCATTATTAATTTTAAAATATGTAAATTTTTCTATTTAGAGGGTGTAGTAGATAGAAGAAAATGAAAAAAAAAATGGTTAATATTATCAAAAAAATATAAGCACTCCTAACTACTTGCAATTATGAATCAAACTTTGACGTCTTTATGATTGCAGTTAAACTATTATGACGATTTTTTAATGTTGGTTAAATGCTATATCAAGACCTAACTAATAGTAAAGACTATAATCAAAATAATTATTAAAAATATACAATATATGAGTAGAAAAATGAAATAAATAGGACAGACTGTCAGTCATTGAATTTTTAGAGGTTGCTGCGTCTGCGTCTTAAACCCTTATTAGAAGATCGGTCGTCTGAAAAGGTGAGTGCTTTCAAACCGCTCCTAGTCTCAGCCCCACTCGTTAACTTAGGAACTGCTGTCATCTGGACCACAACAAGCAGTTCAACGCAATTGAAACAAAAAATATATAAAGGTTCTGAAAGTGTCAGTGTCTGCGTTCCGGATATATTTTATGTAAGTATACATATTTAAAAAATCTACTTTTCTAGTAAAGCAGATAGTGGTAAAAGCGTTAGCATCAATATATAAACTGTTATGTTTTAGTGAGATCTCTGCTCCGCATAAATATGTATTTTAATTTAACTCTAAATTTCTTTTACAGAAAATTGCAGTTTTAAACCTTCTTCTCAAAAATTGTCTTAAAATTAAGAGACATGAATTTTTGAGTGTTTATTTTGACTCCTTCAAAACTGCATACTCAATTAGACATATATGGTACATATGTATGTCCAATGTTCACAACATTTTCATGAGTACAGATTTTGGTATGAATATTGTTGTCTAGAGAGTGCCACTGTTCTTATTATAAGTAAGTCAACTTAGTGCGATGCAATTTGCTAATATGGTAACCTTAATAGAAATAAGAAGTATGTAATTCTTGCTCAGCGATGGCAAGTCATTCCCGAACAAATAACTAATGTTTCGGGGACTTAGTATGTATGTTTTAATTTTTTAAAAGTTCGTAATGAAATAAAAAAAAACGTATAAAGAGTCATATCTTGAGATAATAATTGTACTATGTTTATTTAAATGAGTTTTTACATAGAAACTATATACCATAGTGAACTTCACTATTTCAAGAGTGAAAAGGAACACATACCTCAAATGTTAAACTACAAATTTTTGATACTTTTTGAACAGAGTGACACTTTAGGATTAAAATTTTAACTAAATAAATATAATTATTTGCTTAAATCTCAAATTGCTTATATCAACACACAAAAAATATAAATATACATTCTTCCTTCAGCAATAATATATTATATATTTTGATCATACGCTTCGGTGAAAAGGGGGATGTCCCGTTTTCAAGCTTTCTGTTCAGTTGTAACTAAAGAATACAGATTCATCTCGTTTTTGGAAACTGATTTAATAGATTTTAAGATCTGTGATTCGCGTTTTATGAAAAGCATCATGTTATTGGGGTCGATTCGTAAACTTTCTTTAAAATATGTGATTGACCACCTGAGCCGATACGATTCCGATTTCAACGAAACACTTCAGCTTCTTGATTTGCTGTTTTATGCTATAGGATTCTTTTACAAAATAATTTAATCATTATTTCCTTGTTTAAAAAGAATAAAAGTTATAAGTGTTTGAAGACTTAAAATTGACCCATTTAAAGGAAATAAAAATCTGACCATCTAAATTTATTGGTATTCAAAATTTATAAAAAATTTTACTTGAGTCTTTAATGACTGAAAAAATTTTTTTGATGTTTTCCTTAAAAACAGTTTTATTTTTAAATATTTTTAAAAATATGAAAGAGAAAATATAAATAACATCATACTTACATGAATTAAGAGATCGCTTAAGCTGTTTTCCCAAAAAGAAGGTTTGTTTTTTGTAATTTCCCAAAAGAAAGCTGTCGTAAGGAAATAAGTTTTAAAGCGTTTCATTTTATAACACCTGCAAAGTGCCTTCAATAAACAGAAAGTAACTTTTAAATGTTGGCGGTCATGCAACAATTTGTTTTCACCATGAGGATTGCATATCAAAAATGAACAGTATTTTGTTCTTTTATTTCCGAATGAAGGCTTCGGAACTGCGTACCAGGTCTTATTTCGCGTTATATAAGACTTGAACGAATTTAACTTCATCCAACTTTGTTTTTGAAACATTATACCGGGAACAAAATCAATTAAAATTTTGCGGTTATCGCAATGAGCATATATTGTGTGAGTTAAGCCTCGAGTAGAATACTCCAAAAAGTAAACGTCTCTATTACAGCCCAAAACTCGATAATCCAAATTTTCTAAGCCTGCGCAAAATAACTTACTAATCCAATATTTCAGGCATGATCTATCTAAGTAAAAATAATCATTCGTTAAGTCATCTAACAAATCATACAGACTGTCATAAGTTTCGTCTTCACTCATTTTGTCCATAACATCTTTTAAATTTATATAAATAAATCCAGGCCGTTCATCATCTAGTTCCATTTCTACTAACGAAGAAAATGGTATTTTTAAGTTAATTATAGCATCGAATTCGTCTGGTATATTTATTGGAACCTTAGTTGATTGACTTCCTGAATTTTTTATAAAAATTAAAATCAAATTATTTGTAAATTATGTGAATACATTCAATTACCAAATAAAGAGGTGCCATTGAAAAGGTCACGGAAATCTTCATCTATTTGACAAATACTAAGGAATATCTGATCACGTATGACTTCATATTCTTTAAAGTATAATTGCCTGTCACAATCTGATATTTTTGTGTCGAACCCAAGTAATGTTAAGTGTTTCTCAAATTGATACATTTTGGTACGCTATAAACAGATTCAAAACAAATCGTATGTAAGTAAAGTAGTACTAAAATTTATATAAACGGCTATAGAATAATAATTCATCCTTGATATCTCAAAACTTAACTAAATTTATTTAAAGTGTGTTTTTATGTCAGATGTAATAATCCATTGATTATTCGAAATATTATTTTTATTTGTTAACTATTGCTTGTTAACTGCACTAAAAACTCGCAAAAATGTAAATACTAGTACAAAAAATTATTATAGTATTGCCTGGGATGTGATCGGACCATTATGTTTTTAGTGTATTTCGAATTTAGTTACATTCTGTGTGAAAAAACAGAAATTGAATTTATTAGCTTCCATGTATTTTAATTCATATTTGCCAAACAACTGATTGATATTGAATCAATCATATCATAATATTGAATCGCTGGTTCAATATTGAATTGATGGCGTCAAAACTATTATAACCCACTAATATTGGAATCGCACTGGCATCGCAGTTAAATATCTTCACATGTCACTTCCATTAATAATGGACAATTAATAATTGAATGCTCTCCATTTACAAATTCTTAATTTTTGTGTATATTATGAAATTAAACTAAAAAATATGTAAATAGAAAATTGTTGAATATAATCACAGGAAAAAAGAAAGAGAAACCGAGAAAGCAGAGAGAGGAAAGATAGAAAGGAGAGACAGAAAGGAGAAAGAGAGGAGGGAGATAAAGGATAGGAGAGAGAGAAAAAAGAAGAGAGGGGAGAAAGAAGAGGGGAAAGGAGAGATAGAAAGTAGGAAGAGAGAAAAAAAGGATAGAGAGAGAAAGAATAGAAAGAAAAAGGAGAGAAAGAAAGAAAAGAGAGACAGAGAAAAAGCAAATGAGAAAGAAAGAAAGAAAAGAGAGAGAGAAAGAAAGAAAAGAGAGAGAGAAAGAAAGAAAAGAGAGAGAGAAAGAAAGAAAAGAGAGATAGAAAGGAGGTAGAGGAATTCCCTAATGCGTCCTGGAACTAAAGGCAGAAAGAAGAAATTGTACTAAACACATAAGGCTAAAGCAGAAAAAACGACGGGCGAAATCAGAAGAATAGTGTAAAAACTTCAATAATGGAAGGGAAGTTTTTACAACACCACATATTACAAAGGAAATTAAAGGGTTTAATAATGACAAGACATATTCTATGAAAAGCAGGTAGAGAGAGAAAGAGAGTGAATACATTACCAGAGAGAGTGACTCTAAACACATCAGATTAGATATTCACGGAACAATCACTTCTAAGTCTTCTAACACAAACGAAAATATTGAAAACAGAATTGATCTATGCCCTTGATGAGTAAAAAAAAATAACAGTTATTAAAAAAAGATATCAGAAAGAAATTATTACTGTTATGTATGAAAAATTCTCGACATTACCTACTAAGCTAATAAAATGAAGTCAGAAATTTAGAGTGTCCTTATAACAAATTGGGCTTATTTTCTTTTTAACATTTTTATTATTCAATTAAAATAACCTGAAAAGCCCCGAAGAGACTTTCCCAAAATTCAATCAGCCATTCCATCAATTACCAATGTTAAGCAAAATAGTTGAAAAAGTGATTCTTTTAAGATTCAAAGAATCAATAATATTGAAGTAGAGCAATATGGATTTCCAAAATACAATTTCACTCAACGACAGTTGTCCAATGTGTAGTTCAATGAATCTAATCATTAGACCTTGTCATGATACAGCAAAGGCACTCGAAGTTAATAGTCAAAATGGAACGTTTTCACAAAATCTGTACAACTTCTTGAAAAACCGTAAATTTCGATCATGTTTTCAGTCCATAATGTTAAGTTTAATGTGAGTGTCCATCGT
>NC_051847.1:84778571-84827179 GCF_002237135.1 Teleopsis dalmanni | reverse complement strand
GGCTCATATATTTCTATTTAACAAACTTAAGCACTTAGTTAAAGTTGGTGAGCGTAAGGGGTTGAACCACTTTCGAAATAAGTCGATGGGCTACATGTAAGCAAATATAAAAGCAAAAGAAGCAACTTTTTTTATAAATCAACTTATCAGCCGGTCTACTTTTTTAAATTTTTACCCAAAAACCCTTGAATCTTTAAAGTGTTTGCATATCTAGGAGATTACTTCTATAATTATGAAGTAGATTATTCTGGCTGCGGGGCGGAACAAAATAATATTTATTTTTTTACTTCCAAGCATTGTAATCTTGCATTGTAATCTTAAATATATTTTTCTTTTGTTTTATATATTATAACATGAAGATAATTTGTTTTTTATTTAATATTCAATAGCTTTTAAATAGTCATTAAATTTTTTATGACAATTCTTAAATAAAAAGAATGATAACAACTATTTACAATGTATTTTATTATTAAATAAAATTTACTATTTCAACAATAGGAAAGGTGTCAGTTTATTAACATTTAAAAAATGTGTTTTGTTTGAAAATAAACTATCCATAATTGCTCGTTAAAAATAAATATACGAGCAATTATACTGAATATCTAAGATGTCAACGCTTCAACTGAACATGTAAATAGAACTTCTTATAATTACTCGACTCGATTCCTATACATAAAAAACTGCACAATTATACAAAGTAGTTAAACTACATTAATTAAAAGAAGTTTATTTATACAATATATTTAATTAAAATAATTTTTTAAAAAAATTATTTGGATATAGTTTGAGTATAAAATATTAACTGGAATAAAAGCATACAAAATTTTTACATTCAACACACTTAAAATATTTATAAAATTCACTAAAGAACATTAAAAAATCTCTAGACGTCATATAATCTCTGTACAATTATTACAATTGGAATAATTACAATTATTTGAAATGGAATAGTTACAATTATTAGATATGGAATTAATTATTAATTAATTTGGAGCAAATTCTTTGCTCTTGTCTTTTTCATCCAAAAACCTTGTTGCACATATCATTTAATAATTTATTACAATAAAGTTATACTTGTTAAACTTTTCCTAATAAATCGTGTCCATATGGCTTCTTTCTGTATCCTTTGAATGCGAACAATTTAAATGCTATCACCATCATACCAATACAGAACACATAGAGCAGCATACCCATTCGCATGTCCATATCGGAAAATACATTGCCAATCATACGCTTTTGTCTTAGTTTTTCTATAGTCGGTTGAAGTAATTCCTCGTGTTCTACACCATAACGACTGATGTATTCTGGATTGTGAATATTTTTAAGAAAACTCAAAACTGCGTTTTTGTCCCAATTCGTTTCCATTGTAGCAGGAGAGATCGGCTGTTTATAACAACCACTGCAGCTTGATTGACTAGGAAATTGTATTTTTGGAAATAGTGGATCTTCTGTAGAATCACCAGCGAGACGATTATTCACTTCATTATGTGCTGCCCATAACCATAGTACTGCATCGTCTTTATTCGGTGTGCTCCAGATTTTTCGTTTTGTTGCCATTGCCTGAAAATGAATAATATTTTAATAAAATGCTATATTTATGGGTTTATGGATAAAAATACAGTATTTTTTTAGAAACGAATTAACTAATTTTTAAAATAATATTAGTACTCATATTTGATTTTAAAATCGTTATGACGGTAATGACTATTTTACTTGCAGTCTCAAAAAATTATTTACTAATACTTAAATATAAGAAATAATTCTAAAAGCACTGATGATGGGTATTTGGTAATACTCGAAACAGCTGTATGGCCAGCCAAAAATTCAACTAATTAAAATATATATTATAATCTTTTTAATATAATTACTATATATAAATAATAATTAATATTAGCTTAAGTTTGTAAATTACGACATATATCAGAATGTAACTAAAAACTCTGATGACGATTATTATATACATGAACACAACTATTACAACTATTATATATAAATTTGTATTAACAATAATTAAAATTAGATTAAAATTAAAATCCACGTGATATATCTGAATATCATTCAAAGATATTTACAAATATTATTATTTAAAAAATTTTTTTAATTACTTTATTAATATGATGCTGGTATCGAAGGCAATGAAAGGGCAGACAAACTTGCAAGAAGATAGACCCAGAAAGATTCTGTGGTTTAAACATGGATAGAAAGGAATTCTATCCATTCTTATGAACGGCGCAGAGAAAAAAGAAAGAGAAAACTTTTGGGAAAGGTTATCAAGAATATCACAATCTAAAATGCTTTTAGGGAATTACAACCTAAAACGCTTCAAAGATTGCATAGCACAATCAAAAAATAACCTAACAATTATTGCGGAATTATTGACCGGTCACTGCAAATTGAATAATCATCTATCGAAGTCAGAAATCTAATCCAACTCAGACTGCAGACACTGTAGAGAAGAGAGAGAAACTGCATACGATGTGCTTGCAGAGTGTCCGGCACTGATGCACAAGCGGAAGAAACAGCTAGGAGGGAATTTCATGGATTATAAGGATTCAAGACAAGGAAAGATAGGCTCTATACAGTCTTACATTAAAGAAATCGGACTTGGAAAAACACTCTAATCCGATTAAGGGGCACAACAGATCTTGTAGGTCGCAGTGCACTATTCTTTCTTTTCAATAATAATAATTATTAATATGAAATGTAAGGCGAATGACAATGTGCTGAATATAAGGTAATAATCAAAAATGTCAAATTTTTTAATGGGTTTGATACCTGATACTTAGCTATACTTAGGATGAGCGTCATGTAGCGGTATTTTTATAAGTATATCTTTTTTTCGAGATTAAAATTTGCGCGTAACTATACCGTATGTATACCTTTGCCCGAAAAATGCTTGACTATTTTCGAACGTATTAAATATCTATATACATAAATATTACTTAATTGTTATTAATATTTTAAAATTTTAATTAATCAAAAATAATTAATTGTAAATTTAAAATTATTTACGAATTTATTGCAGTAGGTAGTAGATCAGGATTTTGTGCAAAAATATAAGGAAGAGAGACCCAAGAATTGAAGTATACCATCTGGCGAGTAGCGGCCAGTAAGAGAGCTTATGGATGAAGGTATATTTTATGTTTTACTCAGTTTTATTTGTAAAATACTTTTACTTAATTTCATTCTAAAAAACTGAACTTATATTTTAGAACTTAAATAATTACGAAACTTTTGCTGTATGCCTAGTACGAGAATAAAAAAAACCAAGTTTAGAAAAAGTCATATGTTAATGTACTTAATGAAAGCAACCATATAATTGTTTATATATATATTAATATAATTTTTTTCATATATAATTTATTGAATTACAGAAAAATGCAATTAAACAAACTTTAAAATGTTGAATTAACAACACATAAGCGAAAGGTCAATTACCTTATAGCTTCTCCGTAAGCAAAGAACTTAAGAATATACAAATTTAGCTTTAGCTATTGTATCTGAATTGAAAAAATTTTGAAAATTTTTAATAATTGTTTGTATAACAAATATTTCAATACAAAATTTAATTATTCTTGTAATAATTTTTGATCAAAAATAAAAACTAAGCTGATAAGTAAACATATTTTCTTGAACGTAGTACTCGTACATCTGCTTAAGGTAAAATAATGAAATATGCATTCTGTAATAAATATCAATGCCATTCCAGATACATTTATTCAGCTGTGCTTATATTTATGTGTGTCAGCTCAGGTTGTTGAAATATTCAACGCAAGTATTCTATAGAGAACAATCGAAATTCAATTAAATTCTTTCGTATGAATCTTGAACGTAGTGAGTATTATTTTACGATATTGTTAATACGTCAAAAAAATTAATAAATTACATTAATTTAGATAAAACTATAGAAATATTCTTTTCTACTTATAAAGTTTGGAATACAAACTTAATGGAGAACTATGACCTAATTTATTATATTACGCCCCTTATATTTATTCCGTTGAAACTTAATATACTAACTGTTTATATTTATACAATATATCTACGTACTGATATAATATATGTACATGTGAGTGTTAGAATGAAAGAGAGTTTCTCCATTCAGATATATTTAATTTCTGAAGGTCGCGGAAAAAATTTTTACGGTACATTATTTTTATTTAGCAAATAATTTCAATTTAATACCAATTCAGAAGCAAGTAATTGCATTTAATAGAATTTTAGGAAAACATATGCAAATATAGAATACACTTGTTTGTATATAACTAAATATTTTTATAATAATAAAATTACATCAATTAAGGTGCAAACAAAATTATATATTTGAATAATATATGATAAAATGGAAAATTTCTTATAGTAGGTAACTATTAAATTGATATAATATTAATTTACTGCATTTCATGTATATAAATATGTATGTATATAAATACACATTCTAATATTATATTACAATAGATTCTAGAATAACATCTTTTAAATTTGTATTTATTTACAGATTTTAACAAAATATTGAATAAATAATTCGAGAAAATTTTAACCATAAAACTGTTTTCTTCTTCTAGTTTTTATAATCTCATTAAATTCTACTTTTTATAAATATTTTTTTCGTTTAGTTAGATACTTTGTAAATTGATTGGTTGTTTTGTTTAGGGCCTTCGCGTGTTTTATTGATTCTATTGATGAAAGCAAAACAGACAGATAATACTTGTAAACGATAAAATATCTTACAATAGAACTGATTCGATATAGATAATAAATGAGCTGTCTCTGAATATTACTATTTCAATAATTCTAATAAGGCATTAGATACAAAAGGTTCCAATATGCTACACTCAAATCACTAAAAATATAATATATCTCTTGTTCCGAAAACAAATCTGTAATCGAAAAGTATTCACTCGATGTTTTATAAAGGCCAGTGTATTTACTATCAGAGTTCCTGATTACAAACATTAACAAAACCTTTGCTTTAGTTAGTTAATCAGAGTAATCACAGGGCCATCACACGGAATGCTTATTCCATTGTAGATAATCACGGTATTGAATCACATCATATCTTGATAATAGTGTATATTTGATGAAATCAAGTTTCTGGACGTCAACATTTCATCACCATTATAATCAACATTACAAATGATTTTCGATGAGTATGAAGTTTATCTATCGTACTCGATTGGATGTTGATGTCATTTACTTAGATATCCTTAAGTTTATCAATCTACCCAGGTATCCGTAATCCACACATGGTCTGCTTATTTGGTTAGATAGTCGTAAAATGAACAAGATTCTCCACCGATCTCGATTGAAAGTCAATTATATTCGTTTAGATATCCATAAGCTTTTTAATCCAATCAATTCTTCCACCGTAGACCATAAAGTCTACTACAAGAATTTTCAAATTATTACTCTGTGAGTTACTGAACATTTTTCACTTATATGAGCTGTATGTGTCACTTATCAAAAGCAACGGACCTTTATTTTTGTGAGTATATTTGCATTACGTATATTTCATGGTTGAATAGTATATCCGGAATGACATCTCCTGACATGTAATTTCAAGATAATAGTTACAGAATATGTTAATAGTTAGAGAATATCATAATAATCTTAAAGAAAATTTCGATGATGAAAATTATTTGAGTGCTGATTAATTATATGTATGGATACAGATGTAGGACTTACTTTAAGGTCTTGAAGCGATAAAAATGATCAGACGCCTTGAAGGCGTGAGCTTCTTCTTCAAACACAGCATGCCAAGCATCCAATCCGAAATGTTTACACCAGAAATGAGTTTAGTTATGTCAATATAACTGCTACTGAAACCATTTAGAACTTAAATTATAATAATGATTTTATATTCTGCTAGTTTCGGCTATTATTATTGGAACTCTTCCATTTTAATTGCAATGAAAATTTTAAAATATATTGTATAACAATAAATTATTGTTATAAAAATACTAATAAAAGCGGTTTTCTTTTCAATTATTCAATTATATTGTTAATTTTAATTAAGAAAATAACAAAGCAATTTAATATTTTATTGTCTAAAAATATAATTTACATACGTAAAATAGCCAGATGACATTGTCGAGATGTATTATGCCCTTTTCATTTCAATTAATGTTACTAAATTCTTTACTAAAAAAAACTAGTAAATTTTTTTATTTATACTATTCATAAAAAAAAATAATTAATTTGAATTTCCGAATCCATAAATTATGTTAATATACCAAGGATTATAATAATAATTAATTAATGAACTTAATGATTCAACCTATTCAAAGTATATTATAGCAGTCAGTATCATTTAGAGGACTGCAAGACAATAACGTTATTGCATTTAAGGTTTAAATACTAATTGTTAGATTAGTAGAAAGATTATTAAATAAATGAACTCAATACTTGAAATGACTTCACGTTGTCAGTAAGGAAATGCCTTTTAATCAACATTACCCCGCAATTAGCTATCGAACACACCTTACTATATATTTTTACTACAACCGTCACTAATGCTCACAAATTATTGAGCTCATTTCATTGGTCTGTCATAGAATTTTTTTATATTTAAAGTTATATAAAAAGTGCATACGTGCTCTCATAATAAGATCTAATTTATATTTGTATGTATTTAATTAACGTTCATTCGGAAATCAGAAAAAAAAGCACTACATTTTCGCAAGTATTAATTATCGTATAACGAGTTTATTTTTCCTTTTAACGTAAAAATCAGTATAGTACTTAATATGTCGTATCAAAACGAAAGCTAAAGTGATAAAAATCACTTCACTTACACAAGCAGTCAGTGCTTAATTAATTATGTTGAAGCTGTTTTGAGCTAGAGCACTTAAGCTCTTATACTCCTATTTAACTCGAGATATTTTCAAAACCCCTCTTTACACCTTGACTACATTATTGTTTATCACTTCATCAGACTAAGCAATAATTGACCTCAGATGTGCATATCTCCTCGAGGAGTCTGTAACCATTTTAGGATTTGATAACGCGGTGTTGGTAAGTCTGTCAGTTTTCGCAAATAATTTTAGTGCACTATCATTTATGTATTTTTTGATGGGATCAATCTTGATGTCCCTGAGGATATCATTCGTCGTAATGTACCATGGCACTTTGAAAAGTCTTCTTAACTTAAATTGAGTTAAATATAACTTTTAAAATAGCAAAACTACTATCTGAAGTAGTAATAAAAATGAAAAAAATTATGAAGTACTAACTAGCATATGTTCAGTCTTAGAATGCAGTCAGGCTACAATTCTTAGAAACAATTTTTTACGGAACTGAAACAACTATCAGTGACTGAAACTGTAAGGCTCATAAATATATTGGTTAAATTAAATTCTCTTTAATAGCCGTTTATTTCTAAAATATATTTATATATACTATGTATGTATTGTATATAAACTTATTATTATAAAAATGATCACTAACATTTTCTAGTGTTTGATTGTAAGTTTCTCACCTCTTAAATGGTTCGATACTCAACCTGTACACTCTGATCAATGTTATGCCTTAAAAACATAGTGAGCATTATACACATATGTAGCGATACATATTTAGTTGTAAAATTAACCGGATCTGCTTGTCATCTACTATTATGTGGCATTTCGCAGTCATCGAAACTTCATCCTTCGTAAGGATGACAAACTTGACAGGTTTTTAGAAGTACAATTAATTAGCAATATTAGAGACGTCTACAAAGTTTTAAAAATAATAGTTTGTAGATAGTCTATTTTAAATTTGATCAGATTTATGAAAACAACAAATTTGTTTTAATAAATAGAATATATATAATATCAGATCTATAACACTTAATACGCTTATATTATAAAATGGAAATATCTTTTTCAAAGAAAACAACCACATACGATTGTGCCTATTAGAAGTCAACCAATGCTTCCTCTCTTCCACTTTTACCTTCATACTATAAAATAATTAACACATTTGTAAATATATTTTTTTGAATGTATTGAAGATTGTGTTTTTTATGATTGAAATATTTTGCATAATAATAAAATCTTGTAACAATTCGGTCGTATCGACAGATAACTTGGATGGAGTAATAAGTCAAAGAATGAATTATAGACATAGAGGGGCAAAGAAGTTTGCTTGAAACGTTTTAAAACAACAATATTGATTAAAATTTTTTATGCTGATAATAGTAAACTTGTTTAGTTTGTTCTTTTATATGGCTCACCTTATTCCAATACAATCAATTATTCCTGTGTTTGTAGATACGACATGTGTATCTCATGCTGACTACTGCCCGGACATGGAGAAAAATTAGAAAGTTTAACACAGTGCAAAGTAAACAAAAAATTGATAAAGTCGAGCTTGATAATTAATTTAATAATCAGCAACATTTGGGAAAAAATGTTTATGTTAGCAATTTTCTGATTTATATTTTTCCTAAAATAAACTTTTAATATACAAAGCAATTATTTATATAAAAACAAATTTGCAATAAAAAAAGTCATACAAAAAATTAAATGATTAGAATAATGAGTCCGGCAATGAAATTGATTCGTTAGCATTAATTTAAAAAAATATTGTATAATTTAATTCCTTAGAAAAATAGCAATCAATATATGCATATATAAAATAAATGTGGTTAATTAATATATTAGGTATAATGCTATTTAAGGTTAATAGAACCATTTTTTTACATTCTTATATTACACTTCTAAGTATGCTGAAGTAGTGAGTAGTTATCTAAGCATGTTTTTTATTTTATTTATTTAAAATAGATACTATTTTAGTATTATATTGTTATGTTAGAATGAAATTGTATTTATGTTTATGTTTGCTTTGGAACAACTTGCGTTTAAAGCTACTAACAACATTCCATATCTCAAGATCAAACGATAGAACACAAGCCACATACAAGAAACACTCTCCCATAGCCTATAGTCACAAAAATATATTATATTGAGAAATCTGTCTGTGCACAATACATTTCTTATATAAACTTAATCATATTGCTAATCACAATAGCACTAATAATTGCAACAATAATTTAAATTAGTGGGTTTAAAGTAAAAAAGGGTTAAAGACACTTCCCTGATTGGTTGTAGTGCTAAAAATACAGAAAATCAAAAAGATTGGGGAATAGTGCTAAAGCTATAGGACTCTTTTGGCAACTACCAAACTCCAGCACAAGGTGCATTTGCAACAATCAGTGGCACAATAACTTATATAGATCTGCTAGGGTCTTCTGTTGCTAAGGATACTGTGTTTGTGCGTGTCATCTAGATGTCAACCGGTTCAGTCTCATGTGACATTTATAGGTATGTACTATTTTATAAAAAGTGCTTAAAGACATTCTATTTAAAATGTCAGCTCATACACACAAAACTATCGACACCCATCACGAAATTTTTACCGTGACATGTGGTTTGACGGAAATGGAAAACTCGTCTACAGTTTGTTAAGTCTCAAATGTTACCAAATTAATGGCTGACTTAAACAAAAATAAATCAATTTTAGGAACAAAGATGAATACAAAGATAAATACAAAGGTTAAAACAAACGCTTCTGATCCTCAATGTTTAACATTTTGTAAAACGATTAGATGGGATGCTTCTTCTAGAAAAGTATAAATTATTTTATTAAAGATATATTTGGATAATATATGTTTTTGGTAATTTCTGGTTATTTGATCAGACAACAATTATAATTATACTGTTTAGATTATAAGCAATTTTTTTAAAATCAACTTAACGACTGCATTCGAATTGTCTTTATCTACTCGGCTGATTTGAAAAAGAAGTGATTAGAAAAGAATATCAAATTTCGGTATATTGTGGATTGAAATGTAAACCGATTTATTTATAATCAAATAATCGCAGATGTAGTTTCATTAACAAACAATTTTCTAACACAGTCCACCAAAAGACACCATGTTTTTTTATTAGGTGTCTTAGTGAATTGGAATAAAATGTTTAAGAAATTTAATTTGTATATTTGTAAATTGTATAGAATCAATAAATTATTTAATTTGATTAAAAAGTTTTAACTTTGAGTCCCTTACAAGGAAACAGTTAAGAGATAGCATAAGCACTGGAGGAATATAGGGCCAATGTTGTAGTTTTGCTGTAGTGTAAATAAAGAAGAAGAAAATAAAGTTTGAATAATAGTCTGATCTTGTTTTTAAAGTAAGCAGATAAAAAATTAGCAAGTGGTTCTGGCTTTAGAAGTGGTTATACATCTTGAGAGCCATTTGTCTACGACAAATGTAGTGTTAAAATTGGACTGTTTGTAAGGACAGTAGAAAAACACAATTTTAAATAACAACCACATTCAAATAGATAGAATAAATAGATATACATCCAGGCATGTGGCTACAGAGGTTTTAGCATCTCAAAGGAAGGAACCAATATGAATGAATGGGCTACGTCGATATATACATGTGTATTACATGTGTATACATTTCTTAATAATGTAGCGTGACTGCTTAATAAGAAACATTTTTTTTGAATTACTGAAATTATTTAAAAGTACATCCAAAGGTAGGTAATTTTTTGCTAAGGTCTTGGGTACATTCCCCTATTAATTAAGATACATGGTAAAATAAATTATTTTGATATTTAAAATTAGAAATTTGTTAATATTTTAGCAAATTACTTATAGTTCATTTACTGATATTTATATAATCACATTATTTCCATTTCTATATTTAATGCGAACTGCTAGAATCGCATTAGTAAAACGTGCGCAGTCATTATTGAAGGCAAATGCCATTAAGCTTACTGAACCACAGCAGTATATTATAGCCATATACGGTATGGAGTATACATACTATACGTGTACTTAACTTAATAAATGTATATACGACATAAATAAAACAATTGTATGAGATCATTCTGATTAAGACATAGAAAAAAAAACCTTAAAATGTTTTTATATAGGACTCGAGTAATGATCGAGTAATAATTAAGACTTACTTGGAAATGTTCAGCGCAATTAGTGCACCCGAAAAAGTGTTTTATGTATCCATGCATAGCTTGTAGAATTTCCAGTGGATCCTGACTGATTTCAGTGCGTGCTGCTTGTACAGTCAAGTAATGGAATAACTGCCAAACTGAACATGTAAAGCCACGCGTGCTTGGCTGAGAACCGGTGCAACCCACGTAATGATTTGCTGAAAATATAGGTTTATATTGTGACTCCAACTTTGTCACTTCATTTTCGAAATCTTTGCCACTTAATTGCTGATTGAATTGCATCACATACTCATATAATTTTGTGATGAAAATTTTGCCATTAGCTCCTAGTGGATTATAACGATTCAAGACTGCCAGAAATCGTTGCAAAGCAAGCAAACGATCGTTTGATATCTCACCCACTTTAGACACTTCATTGAAAATGGTGCCACGAATTGCCATTTCAAGATCAGCTTGATACACTAAGTGCTTGTTTTTCTTCACTTCTTTGACGATCTCTTCATTTTCGTGTTGCCTTTCTGCTAGTAGTAGAAGATTCGCTGCTGTGCTGCTGACCACTTCTGGTAGCTCAGTGAAGTGCTGTGCATTCAGGAAACTACTTATAGTTTCGGTATAAGCTTTTGATGTGTCAGCCGAGCTTGTATAAGGAACTATGTTACCCTTTCGATCAATTGTGGCTATCTTATATTTTGTACTATCGATTTTCAGTTTTGCTGCAATTTCGTTATCAGTAACGCGTCTCACTTGCACATTGGACCAACGTTGAAAATTTATTATTGTCTCAACTCCTATAGTTGAGTTTTCTGGCTCATAAACAACTATCACGTATTCCTTCTGGCTACCCAAACCTTCAAATAATGTGTCAACATCACTCTCGGTCACATGTTGAAAATTCGGCCAATTCGTTATGTTGGAAGTGCGATTTTCGGCCACTAACCATTGTGCTAAGTTGTTTTTGATTTCGTTTAAATTTTGTGTCTCCAAAGGCGTACCATAATTCTGTGGACCAGCAGTGAAATGTGGTCCAATGTAACGCATTGTCGGATACGCCATTATTTCGTATTCGCGACATATTTCATTGTTCTCCTCTGCTGCACAATCAATTGCACATATCCGTAATACACTCCGCCATGGATACAATTCGTCAGCAAGTTTTTTATATGTTGGCGCAAAACGTTTGCAGTGCCCACAGTAGCTATTGTAGAATTCCACTAGAGAAGAATGATTTTGCTGCAGCACGATTTCTTTGAGGTTCACATTGGACAATATAACCACTTTGTCGCTGGAATTGTATAAACCTAATTCCAATGATTGCTGTTTCATAACCGCTTCATACTTCTTCAGAATTCCGCCCAAGGACACAGTAATCACAACGAAGAACAAAACAACAGCGAACAACTGTTGTACCACAGCCATGATATACGATCCAATATGTTTTATATTCCGGGTGTTAAGGTGATGGTGTTTTAGTTTACATAAACGTTATATTTCGTTATACATGTCCTTGACTATTGACTTTCTTTTTCTATGCCAATGTTCTACGACTGTTAAAACGTAATTTTTTCCACTTCCGTTGCACACAAAATACACTCGCTTACGCGTTCCCGCTATATTTATAACTGAAGTAGCACCAATCGATAGCAAAACTTGTTTCTGCATTGTGGGTAAGCTATTGTCGGTCATAAGTGAATTGCAAACATTAATCAGTTTAAGTCTGTAATAACAGAGATTATTCTGTGAACATATACCTAATATTTAGGTTATATATGAGCTTGTTATATATTTTTTAATAGAAACAGAACATATCTTTCTTTTATATTACTAATGTATATATATAATATGTCATATATTACTAATATGTATATTATATCCAAGCTTGACATATAGTTTCAATGAAAACGAAAATTATTTTGTAGTGAACATTTTTTTGTCAATATTCTATATTCTATTCAATATTCTATATCTAAGGTTGTTATATATGTTCCACTGGAAATAAAATAATAATACGTCAATTTATTTTGTTATTACTGAAGAATTATCAAATATATTTAAACTTTAATTTCATAATTATTGTTCCACTTGAACATATTTTAAATATTAATTCCTATTTCTTCATATCCCATTTCTTTGCTTCATGTGTGGCATTTTCTGTTTTTGTAAGGGATCCCAAGTATGTGAGTTCGATCTTTTCTATGTTTGGGACTGCCACAATAAAAATTAAATAAAACAAATACTCAGTTTAGATTGTCAACATGAAATATTGGATTATAGTATAAAAATAAATTGTTTGCAATTTATTAATGTTCGAGTTTTAATATACAATAATCATCAAGAATAAAGTCAACACAGTTTTGTTAAAACTATGTACAATTATATATGTACATAATATTTAATTTTCTTTTCAAAATTTTGTTGTGCTATTTATATAAAATTACTATAATGTAGTTGAGATCTTCTTCTTATTAGAAATGATAGTTTATTATATAAATTAAATTTAATACCTAACACAAACGTATATTGTATAAAATATTATGGGTATTAAGTACACTGCTTTTTTCATTGTAGGGTATTAGTAAAAAAAGAGAAAATTTTACTTATTTTCTTTAGTTTAACAGTCAGCTGATACCAGTTAAACTACAGAGTGCTTGCACAAGTCTAAAATTATACTGTTTATACCAGTTTAGTATCAAAAACAAGTGTTGGATAATGTTTTGTATAAATAAAATTTTCAAGAATGATATCATCAAATGTTGAAAATAATTTTTTTGTATAAAATCAATATGTATTTATAATATATTTTATAATACATATTATTATATCTTATTTAAAAATAAGATATATAAATATATAAATCCTTTTAATTAATTTTACAAAATTGAAAATTATCTGAACTTCACATATTGTATAATAAATATATATTGTAAAAATATTGCATTATTATATCTAATTTAAAAATAATATACAAATACAAATACAAATATATATATATATAGATATATTTTTTTATATTTCATTTTAATTGATTTTACAAAATTGAAATAATTTGAACTTCAAATAGTGTATAATAAATTTATACCGAATGAGAAAAATACCTTTTTATCATTTTTAAGCCAGTATATCTTTTTTTCGGAAACAGAGATATTCGCTTTTTGTGCGATAAATTGAATGATTTCGATTTGGATAACATGTAATAGATCTCGTAATGCAATAAATGTATTTAGCGCTGTTTTGTAACAGTTCAAAATAAATAATTTTTATTTTATCATCCTTAATAGTGAGAATTATAGTTTTAACGAATATTATAATTAAAAGACACCAGAATCTTATTCACACCTAAACAAAATATGTTTTGGAAAATAAATAAAATAGTCTCATTAAAATAAAATGTAGGAGTTCCAGTAATTGATATAATATAAAATCAAACATATTCGTGTGTTCTTTTCCAGTTTTATGCTTTGTATATTGGCATGATATTGATTTTCCTATATTTTTTTCATTTAATTAATAAAATGAAATTTTATATTGCACTTAGTGGAGTAGAATATTGGATTTATTTCAGCTAAATGCTGAAAGCTGTCGTTTCAGGATTTCTTACAGATAATTTTAGTAAGTTTAAGCTTTGACAGTTTTTAAAGAACCAAAATATATTATGTATAATATTTTGCATATAAATATTGTCAACTCTTTCCTATTAAAACTAATCCATCTATTCAGTTCTTTAAAGCCGATTATAACATAACAGATGAGTAAATCTAAGGGTTCGTAAAAACTCCAGTATAAAACATCTCACGTTCTAATATACGATAATATTCCGAAATTAATTTCAGGAGTAAAATATTAAAACAGCTGCTAAAAATGTTGGGTGGTATTAATAAAACGTTTCTGAAATTTATATACCACATATATGTACATATTTTATATAAAATTATAATTATTTTATAATATTATAATATGGTTTTCTATATTTACATGTCATTTTTTTAAATTTTCTCTCAACATATGTGGAATATTTCAGCTTATTCTGTTGGAAAAAAATGTTAAAGTTAAGTGTTTAGTATTATAAAGTTAAAAAAGTAAAACTTTAAACTGTAAATCTGTACTGATTAGTCAATAATTATTGGTCTTTCAATCTAGAATACAAAGTCCTTTTATGTTATTTAGCACATGTGCTAAGAATAATTAATATTATTAATTTGATATATACACTTCTATTTGATTCCTAAGGTGCAAAAAAATGCTTTCAGAATATAATTCTCTATCAAATGATATTTCAGTGATATTTTGAAATTTGGAACTATTACAACGATCGTTTCGATTGCATTGACCCCTATGAACGCGGCTCTGTCCGAATAATTGGACTATAGAAGACTGCAAAATCATCAGTATTGAATATTGATAGGGAGCAACAAATTAACATATGCAACAAATAATTCAGGAGATCTGCTTTAAACTAAATGCTATGCAGTTACGATATGTTTAAAATGTAGTTAAAGTATCAATCTGATTTAATCTCTCAATGTAACTGTATTCGAATTCACGATTAATATGACTTTGCGAAATTAAAGTGTTAATGAATTGACCGCCTCCATTGAGTTTTCCATTATTAGTTTGGGTATCAATATTACAAAAGTAAGAAATAAGATTTTTGTTAGGATGTTTTTTATTACTGAGAACTCTAAAGATTTATATTTGAGTTTTCGAGACAGTTGGGCAGAAACAATTAAGTTACTTTAAGGTATCCTGGATGTTAACTTTCTTACATTCGTCACTACTGGTGCATACTTCTTTAAACACTAATAGTATTCTTAAATTTTTTCAATATATCCACAATATAGTATTTTACTTTTTTTAGCATGTGTTCATCTAAAATATATTGTTCTGAGGCCTAAATAAAGCGCTTATTCGCTTACTCGGCAAGGTTAGCTGCTATTTCACTAATAACTTTAACTATTTCTGATTTGTCTATACTTTTGTGACAAGAAATTCAATATACATATCGCCTAGTCTAAAATTCAATCTGTTAATTGGGTCTTGCTCTGCTAAACATTTTTGGAATATGTCTAGTATAAAGATATTGCTTTAATGACTGCTTGATTGTTTACAAATAACTTAATTGTGCACTTAGTTGCTTCTTCCAAACAAACAGGATCTAAAGTTGGGACTTCATAATGCTCTACTAAGCCCAGTTTAGCGCATAGATGCTGGCTCCATTTCTTACATCAGCCTTCATTTGCGATAATTGTTTGGATCCTTTTATGTCGATATCAAACTCCAAAAAATTAGAATTAAAAATGTATTTTTGAATAAAGTTTCTTTCGTGGTTTCTTTCACAGCTTGTCAGAATGTTCGTCGGTAAAGACAAAAAACCTTTTAAATTATCTTATTTCGACGGTATGAGTTTAGTCTGTATTCTTCTATCTTAGAGGTTCTTGCGAGAAATGTGAAAACAAAACGACGAAAAATCGCCAATTGAGGTATATTGAAGGTTATCTGATTATCTGTCACTTCAGCCAACCAGCCATTTCAATGTATTTAGATACATTTCTGGTGTCCCGAATAGAAATAATCTATGCTTATTTTTAATAAAAAACTGTTAAATTATTAAAGAAATTAAACAAAATGTCATTATTTAATAAAAACTTTTTTCAATTAAACGTTCGTTTTTTAAGTTTTAAGGTTCCATTTGTTCCATCTAGGTTCCATTTCATTTTGACCACAAAAAAAATTTCTTATGGCATATATTCTTATTGTGTATTATTGTTTTCGAATAATATGTAATAAAAAATTTAAAATAATTTTAAAAAATTTCTTAACACCTTTAATTTTGAATACAAATACTGAGTAAATACTGAGTGAGATATTCACCGACACAATATATCTGCTTGATTTTGAATTAATTTCTACACAAAACTTGATGTGAGATGGTCACTCTATTAAAAGCTTATTAGAATAATCTTTCACAAATTCAAATTCAGTCTTCAGTCTTCAGTGAGACCCCATCGAACACTGTTTAAATTCCGCGAGTTGCTGTAATGTTGCTTATCTGTCGTCTTAATAGAAAAGAAACAAGAATATAAAAAAATTAATAAATTTTTTTAAACTACAACAAAAAAAAAATTATAAAGGAATCAGAAAAAATTGTCAAATAGTTAATCATATTCAAACAAAAAAAACATCAGCAACAATCATTAACGATCGCGGTAATTAATAGTAAAGAGAATATACGTACAAATGTATAAGCGATTATAAATATGTGAATATTTGCTGGAAGTGTGTTTTATATGCACATATCATTTAGTTCTTAGAAATATTTTAAGTTCCAATAATTGCTATATTACCACTATAAAAATTGGTTTAATATTTACGGCTATTTTATCAATAATTTTCTTAATAGGCTGAGGTGAGTGTTTACATGATTTTAAACACAAATATACATTTTATAATCATTTTAATTTGAAAAAAAAAACTCATCTCTAAAAGATAATGTCGTGGTATGATCTCTTTATATTTTTCGATATACTGGTATATTCGAAATTTTATTTTAATAGACTAAAAACTTTATATCAGTATAGATTTTTTTATACACATATTTTAATTTATTATACCTATTATTTTAATGTTATAACATTTTGAAACTATTTCACTAAGTTTTCCCATCTCAAAATGCTGTCATACAGCAGGTGCTAAAGATCTGTTACACTATCTGTTAGATCTGTTAGTCTTTTGCTCCATTCACCATTCCATTCACTTTTCTCTACAGTGTCTAAGGTGTTGTGGACCTGCTTGCTTTAGAATGTAAGTAATTGCTAAAAATTATTTCGGATATATGCATCAAACAGATGGCACCGAAATTGTCTTGCACCGAGATTATCCAAAATCAAAAACACATGAACTTCGATATGAAGATAATAAAAAGAATACATGAAAATAAAGCACATAAAATATTTAGCCCCGGGCTTCATAATACTTCAAGCAACCATTGATCTCTCATCAGTTTTGTAATATATTATCACATTATAAGATATTATTACCGTACTCTTATTTCCATGAACTTCTTAAGGAAACATAAGGTATCCAATGCTATCATCCAACATTAGCTTTAAGCTTCTATTTGGTACCACCGTATCCAGTATGCCTGTTGCTAAAGCAGTAGGGGTGTGTGGTATATGTCGCTTACCCCATGAAGAGTTACATTGCGTTTTTCATATAAGATACAGCAAATACAACAAGATATTATTAATAATAATAATTTCGATATAAATCGTTAAGATTAATTTAAATTAGGAATAATCGTTATTATTAAAAGTTATTCATTCTATCACGAAATGAAATTTTTATAAAGTAAATTAACCTATTGACTGACAGATAAATTGAATAGCTGATTAATTAAGTAACTAATTAATTAATTAATTAATAGATAAAATCTTATGAAGCAATTGATTGAATTGTTGTTGATCAAAGAAAGTATAATGATATTCTATTTAAAGAAAACAAGCACTCGAATATGTTCTGTTTTTTAAAAGTTGTTTTAGATGTTTACATACCTACATACTATATATTATATTTTATATTCGTACGCATTCATTTACAGACAATCCAATTAATCATATAGTAATCAGATTTCATTACAACATAATTTAGAAATACGAAACTTACACTGCTGTGTGTTTTGTCTGTCTGGCTTAAGTTTTTCGAATATATTTTATATTTAACCAGGCGCCATTCTATATCAGTGTTTGTAATTTATGAGCCCCAAGCTGATATTAAAATAAAAATTTTGCAAATTATATATGTTTATTAATTAACATACTGACATATATAAAATAAGTATAAAGACACTCATGTATGCAAATCGTGTATATAAATAAATATGTTTTGAATTATTATTCTATGAAGATATGTGTTAGAAAATTAAGTAGGTAATGATCCATGACAATAGATTAACACCAACTTCGGGATTCGTCTTAAAATTATCAAACACATCCAGAATGAAACTAATTAATTATGTCTTGAAATAATAATTAAGTTATAAATATTTATTTTAATATTAATTAAATTAATAAAATTGCAATTATTTGCTGATTCAGGTGTTCTTCGAGAGTGTTTGTATAAATTAATCTTTTATTAATTGTTTTATGTAAATGAAATAATAAAGGGCAGTGTAAATAAAATATAGTATATAGTAATTTATGAAGATAAATTTGAACTTAATACTATTATTAACTAAGTAAAACAAGAATATTTTTGAGTTTTATAAAATTTTCGGTTTTAATATTTTTTGTGATTATTTTTAACATTAACGTATTTATAATATGAAGAGCTTGTGATCACAGCACTGACCTTTAATAAATTCACGAGTGTATGGAATAATTATATGTTATTGAATTTGCGGATTAAAAAACGAATTATTTCATTTACAAATTTAAAGCGAGCTATCAAGGGCTTAATGAACAAGTCAAATATTAAATCGATTTGCTAGTTCTATATCATTTTGGTACATCGTACCAATCATACTAACATACTTATGGAGTCAATGAAAACTTAAAGTTAAAAGCTTTTCCTATCTTTATAATGATATGTAAAATAACTCTTTGATTTATACCTATTTTCTCTCTGCTCTTCTAACTAACTTACCAAATTTAATTACCTGTTGAACGTATAAATGGATTTAAAATGAATGAATGCTTGAATCTGTGCGTATGCAAACGATATTGCAAAGAGCGAAAGAAATCTATCAAATGTCTTCAAGAAGCTAGACGAAAGCACTAAAAAAGTTAGTCTTAGAATAAATGAAAGTAAAACTAAATACCTCAAGTTAACGAGAGTGAACGGGAGTATGGGTACGCAACACAGCAATTGGGGAATACAATTTTGAGGTTGTAATTAACTTTACCTACCTTAGTTCACCTTAGTGAATATTAAGAATAATATTTGGACTTAATAAAATCAAGATTACTATTCTATGGAAAGTAAGTTACGAATGTACAAGACAATAATAAGACCGGTAGCTACATATGGCTTAGAGACATGGGCAATGACGAAGGCGGACGAAGAAGCTTTAAAAATTTTCGAAAGAAAAATAGTTCGCCAAATCTACGGGCCAATCCAAATTGATGCAGAAACTTTTCAAAGACGAACAAATAATGAAATTGAAGAACAACTAAGAAACGAAAATATAGTGAGATATGTTAAGTCGCAATGGTTACAATGGGCTGTTCATGTAAAAAGAATAGGGCCGGAGAGACAGCCGAGCAGAATATACCATACAACGCAAAGCCGATGACAACCAGGCACAGAGGTATGCCAAGAATAACATGGAATGAGAGCGTGTATGGTGATGCAAAAACGATTAGAATACTGAACTGAAAGAGAGTAGCAGAAGATTAGGAAAGGTGAACGCAAATCACACTGGACTGTATTGCCAAGTAAGAAGAAAAAGAATGCTTGAATCTAAAAATAGTTTTAGAGAGGTTTATATATAATGAACACAAGCAATTAAATTAGAAATCAAGTGATTAGTAATTTTAATAGTTTTATGAACTTTTTTGTCTAATCACAGAATACATTTAGAATAATATCCAATTATCCTACTAAATATTTTTACGAGTAGTTTGGAATGATTTACTGCTTCATAAACCAAAAACTATTATTTGAATGAAACATTTTTGAAATATTAAAGATATTTTGAATAAAGATTCTTTTGGGCGTAATTCGCTTTGATATCCTATATCTTGGTTAAAATTAGAAATGGAACCTATATTTTATATATCTTTTTTTTTTCTTAGAGCAAAGACTATCTCCTGAATTAATGTTATTTTAAAATATATTCGCAAGTATTAAAGGTAGCAAATGTCAAATTCGGTAAAGATAAATTTATTGTGTTTACCTTAATTTAATTTTATCTATTCAAAATTGTAAGATTAATTAAGAAAATATATATATCAAAAAATAAACAAATTTAACACTACAAAGTAAACATTATTAAATATTTCAATTAAGTTCAGCTTTAAACTAATTTAATTATTTTATTTTGAAATGAGACCCTTTTCAATGTTTGACTTTATTACTTTAGTAAATGATCTTGAGAATTTTTTTCAATATCATATATATGTATAACATAATATTTCACAACTCTCATATACCATATATATTGTCTCCCTTAAGGCTAATTCGACAAATACTCTCTAACGTAATCATAATATATTGTATACATATACTCCTTTGATAATGGCGCTTTCAATACCATATTTTTGGACTACTAATTATCAATCCTGAAATTTAATTATATATTTTTATTTAAATTTTTTAATTGCATTTCTAAATCAACAATAAATAAATATTAAATCATTGGCTTAACATAAGTTCCGTTTTTCGTCAAAATATTAACCGATTTAGATTGTCTAGTGTCTTCTACGTTTGCAATAATATAAGTGGCAATCTTACATTATAAGTATAGGACATGCTCTGTAGTCTACCTAAACGTAAACAGTTTTAAGCTTTTATTGAAACTGTATTATAGTTCTTTAATTCTTTATAGCTATAACATATCTATTTCTATTATAATATTTATTATAGATTTTTAATTCTATAATAAAGAATTATAAATCTATAAAATCTATAATCTAGACTATGAAGTTGCAAGCTATAAGTGTATTATTATGTTTTCTGAAGTAAAGAATATACAAAAACAATAAGTATAGCATATTCTTGCAAGTCTAGACGTATACATTTTCAAGCTGTGATCATATTACTAAATTTCACAGATTGTAGAAGTTACTTCATATATTGCAACTACTGAAATTTAGTTTTTATAATTTAGTTTTTATTACTATAATATATATATATATATATATATATATATATATTACATATACCTATATGATATGAGAGATATTTTTACATTTATTATAGAAAATATTAAAAGTCATAAAAATATATAAAATATTTATATAAAAACAAAGGTTCTTATTAAGACATTCACGGCTATTCATTTCTCTTTGAAGACTGTTTTGATTATATCATTCTAGATATTCTAGATTTTATACTATAGACTGATAATAAGTATTCATATTTTAGTTTAAATTTCACAGACATAATTTTTTTTCGCTAATTGCGAAGTATAAACCTATTACTTTTATATCTGATCGATAAACAATGTATAGTTCAAATGTAATTAGATTAAATACACAATTTTCTCTATTATCCAATATCTGAGATTTTACTATTTATATATTTTTGCTGTGAATTATACTGATATATAAAAATGCTTATATAAGCGGAATTTTGTACATTTCCCATACGATATTTTGCAAGAATAGATACACATTTAAATAATGTTTTCTTCATAATGAAGTAAAACTGCATGCTTCGTGGATATTATGGCATATGGAAATATATAAAGGTGCTTAAAAAGTATACACATACGGCTCCAACGATTTGTTTATATTCATACATATCTACATGAGATTGTTTATAGTCTTTTAAGTGTTCGTTTAAATTTGTCCGAATGTATGGGCAAACTTCTGTAAAGATTACATACAGTAGTATCTAAATAATTTAGACCTCTCATTACAATACTGTTAAATATTTTATTATTCCTGCAATATATATTGCACCAAATACGTTAGTGGAAATATTTAACGGTTGCAGATATGTTTAAAAATGATCGAAAATATGCTTTTGTAAAAAATTATTGATATTTTAATTTTTTTTAAATATTTTGATTACTCATTGAAATAGTGCCTGCATTCAAGATCCAGGTATAGTGTTTAGTCTACAAAAATAAAATCATTGGGGCAGCCAAAAGCCTTGAGGTGACTGAACTTTGTGGAACTGTGGATACTAATGCGGTTGCTCTTTGAGGATGTCCTTCATGATGAACATAATGTACAATTCTTACTTCGCTTAAACAAAATTATTTCAATGGAGACTATTACCACAGATAATTCGTATACAGATTAGTCTAACATCAACCACAAAATCGGTAATGATTTTGAAAGTTAATTAAGCATCTTTTCAGTTGTTTTTTTTTCAGTCAAAGTTAATCTTTATTTGAAAATTTGAAGTTGTGATTTGCTATTTGAGGATATTTGCTTTTTTTATATAACTTATTTTCAATATGAAAGATCCTTACAGTATAATTCTCTCATTACTTAAATGTATGTATGCTCTGAGTTATAGTACGACAATACGTTGTCGTAGAATGAACGGCGATTGAGCGGTCAAACTTCTAATTTGAGTGGACGTTTCTTTTGAAAGGCATTAAACATCTATATACGGTCATAAGTAACACAGCTTATGATTTGTAGTAATCACTGAACAATAATTAGATCGATATTAATATATGGTTATGGAAATGGGTTAGTGGAATTACTGTTATTTGAAAGGAAATTGTTCAGAAAAATTTTTGCAACCATATACAAAGGATGATACAACTATTGGAGTTTTAATGAAAAGTTAAAATTTATAATTGAGTAGTCCTTATGTTCATCGAAATTTCTCAAAGATTTCAGTCTAAAACTTTACAAGAAATGGTAAACACTCCATGGTATGTAACTAACATCCAAATCTATCGGGACCTTAGGATAATTCCAGTAAAAGATAAAGTAAAAAAGGTGACCAGGAAATACCATGAAAGAACACAAATTTATCTCAACTCTCTTGCTTTGAGTTTGATGTCCCTGAAAAGAAAAACGTTGCTTCAGATGTTAGAATAAAATCTTAATTAAAAAAAAAAGCTCTCCACAGGGACTTTAAATTAATAATAAATTGTAAAATGTCTTAACATCATTTGACAGAAAACATAGTAAATCTAAATTGAATAAAAAAAAATTTTTTTTTTTAATTCATAAATTGTATATTCATAGTTTATGATAAAAATAATTTTTTTTGAGAAATAAAAATTATGAATCCATTTTTTAAAGCAGTATCGCAAGGGCGTCTTCTGAAAGACATGAGTGCTGTCTTTTAAAACAAAATTATGTATTGCAAAAAGTATTCAGAATTAAGATTATTCAGAAGTAGTAGATAGTAAATATTAGAAACTATAGTCCATAATTCCATGCATAGTCCATAATAATGCATTTCTTATAACAAATCTTTTAGCTAAAGCACTATTAGCAGTGATACATTACCAAACAATATGTGCTCTATATAAAAGTATTTTATTCTAATTTTTCACTTCATTAGAATAAAATAAAGTATGGTAAATATATAAAATATTCACTAATATAAATCTAAAAATTAATACTATATTATTAATAAAGTTCTTAATAACTTGACTTACTTATAATTGATTAACATGTTCTCTAGCATTGTTAGGTCAGTAATTTACGTTTGAACTTTCATCCATAAACTAAAAGTATTGCAATAAGTTTAATAAATTGCTAGATTACTAAATAGTTTCTGATTACTGATTAGATTACTTTTTTTTATAGAAAACAGAATCTGGTTAATTGCAATAACGATTGAAATCTTAGGCGCCAGCAAAATCATTAAAATTTTTTTTAAAAACTGCAATCTGGAATTAAATTTGTTTATGTCAGTAATATAAAATTGAATAATTTAAACAAAAAAGGTTAACTTTTATATATCTTTATTTGCGAATAATGAAGATTTAACAATATTATTTGTTTCTTAGAAATAATGAATGATCCTACTGCAAAGTGTTAATATTTATATAAATAATACATATAAAAAAATATATAATATAATATATATAAAATATATAATACATTAATAATATATATAATACGATATCGTATATTATTAATATGATTATATTAATAATTAATAATATATTATATAATAATTAATAATATAATTTTGCTATAAACTTCATGATTAACATTATTTCTTTAAGAAATGTTTTCTTATTGCTCTAAATGTTCAACTCTGTGATTCAACGGAACAGATTTTTTTTTTTATCTTTTAAGGTTTATTGCTGGGATTTTGATAGTTAAACGGTTAAGAATCGGTAATTACGAACAGCATACGGACATTATACCAACCATCTATCTATATTTCCAATATTTACAAATATAAGCTATATGATCCTGGATTTTATCTGCATGGTTTTATTAAAAGTCAAGTGCAGCGTTATTTCACACGATGAGTACTAAAAAAAGTCGTAAATTTATTTGTCAATAAACAGACGAACAGAAATGTAGATAAATAGACACAAAACCGGATTGACGTACATTCCTTATTTCATTCATTATATTATGTTTATAAAAAGTATAGAAAAAGTTAAACAGTTTATATTGTCTCCTTCACTTCTTCACTACACACTTTTTGACAAAATTTATATGTCTGTATCACGTTCCGATAAAAGTAAATCAAACTCTCTTATTGAGATGTCCCGTAGAGATATCAGTCTTGTAGTAGATTTACTTACAGGTCATTGTTTTTTAGGTAACCATGCAATGAGACTAAATTTCTCTTTTAACCATATCTACCGCAGTTGTATAGAGGACGATGAAAGTGTCTCCAAGCTGCTTTATTTTTGTGTAGCATATGCGCGCCGCCCTCTTAAGATTTAAGGTTCTTTCTTTTGTGAGGATCTTGGCGAACTGCAAGACCTTCCTCTGAATAGCCTTATATGCTTTGCCAAAGCTTCTAAGTGGTTCTAAGTCATGAGTTTCTAATTATACGGTAACACAGGCCTTTAGGCCTAAGTGAATTCCTTGGAATCGCCGGTATAACCTAACCTAACCTAACCTAACCTATATATCTAATAGGTAAAAAATAGTGTTGAAGGTAAATAGTTACGCCTAAGTCTGTGTATTAGCTAGACTTTGGTAAAATTTGTTGTCAGACTAAATTCAAAGATACGTAGTAAGTATTTATAGTCAAGCATAAAAGTCTTGCCAAGGTGTAACCAGTGTAGACGTCCAAGAAGGCAATTTAAATAAAAGTTATTAAATGTAAGCCTAGAAACAATATCATATATCATGTACTATACCGTTTTTGTAATAAATACTAATATCATGTTAAAATGAGTTCGTAATATGTCTTGTACATATACCTAAATGTATCATTATTGAAAGTATTACTGAAATTTTTATGTACGCTTGTTGTATTAATCGAGACACTACTGTACAAAGTAGTCACATATATGGTTGATATTTTGTATTTGGCGTCACACTGTCTGGCTCGAAGTTTCAGTACTTGTTTAGGGATTTCTTGTGTTCGGTGTTCGAGTATGTGTTTTGTGTTAGTGTTTGCTTTTACCTTTTATCTTAATTCGTCGTGCGCTCTTAATCGAGAACGTAGCGATCGGTTTAAAGTGGATTGATTTACGGCCCGACGGTATGTCTGGCATTACAACTGCACAGATATTATTACGTTTTGATTTAACTTACCTTTCAATTTGGACGTACACATATGTGCAGCACTAGACCAGCCGGGAAAGAGTTCATCATTGCATACATATGTATATAGTCAGCTATACGCAGCTATAGGACTGACTGCGTTTATGCGGCATATGTACATATGTACAATTAGAGTTTCAACGCAGATAGTGTGAATAGTATAACCTTTTTCTTATCTTGTGTTATGCATTTGTATGTTTTGGATCATTTAATTATATTACATATACTCCTCATACCTCCACTGTGTATTCTCACAGCGTCAACTGTCCATCTTCACGCTATGGGATATTGTTAATATTGTTGTTGTTAATGATTTTGTTTTTGTTTGTTAACAATACCAAGTCAAATTGTTCATTGTGTGTGCCTGTGAGTTTAACTGCAACCACTTCAAAATACAAAGTAAAATTAATTTTATGATTTTTTTTTCTTATTTTGTATTTTGTATTTATTATTTATTTCTTTTTGTTTTTAAGGTACTTTGTGTCAGTCCACTCCGGTGCTGTTCGCTTGGACGACAGCCAACTGGCATATACTGTTATGTATGTCTGTTTGGATGTACATATTCACTGGCATACAGTGAAACGTGTAGCCGTACGTATAGTACCTTCGTGCGTCTGTCCGATCTTTCAATATACAATATTAAGCGATCTGCCTATAGGTGCTTTGGTAGGTTCTTGCAGTTCGTCGTCTGTATTGGTTTGAACGATAAGATACGAAAGAGACACGGCAGACAGAGTGGCGACATGTCTGCCCATGCACGTCTGTTTGTTGTAGTTGTTGTAGTTGTTGCTGTTGCTGTTGTTGGAATTGTCTTGTGAGGCTTTAATGTATTGCATTTTGGTTATTACAGGTATATGTAGTGCTGCTACGGCATATTGTAACCAACAGATAGCCGATTCGGTTGCTGCTACTTTAAGCCACTCAAGCCAGCAAGCCAGCGTTTCGTATAAAATTATCTGGTCTCAGTTCGATTGAATACTTTGTATCGTTAGGTGCGTTTTCGCGTAAATTTCGTAACGACGAGCTTAAAGAAGTACTAATATTATAAATTAAATATATATATTAAATATTGTGAAAATAGTGATAAACTAAAAGTATTTGGAAATTTTTATATCAAAGGTTGGTGAAACATAATAGAAACTTCTTGGAACTATTGAATTTGTATTGGAGAACCTTTCCTATACAACTATTAATAATAATGTTATGTAATATTTGAAAGACATCATATATCAGTGCAAAAGTAAAGTTCACAGTTGCAGTCAAATTACCAACAAAAATAATAATTGTAATTAAAGATCCTTTTTCACATAAAAATCTCCTTTTGAGTTAGGTTCTGGAAAAGTTATCTTTTATTGTGTCAGACTTCTAAAATAAAATTTAATTTGTAAATAATAAACACAAATATCGTCTTTAAATCTCTTCTTAAAAATAGGTTCTACACAGATTGGAGTAGCAAGTAGCCGTATATTGAAAAATTGTTCTGGTTGTTTGTTAGAGATGGTTTGATGACGCTTGTGAAACTATGTTTAATAATAAAAATCAATATATATCTCTTATATGTTGTATAATATATGACATACTAAACTTTGCAAATTGACCGCATTCTATTAAGAAAAATTCAGTACTTTAATTAAGATACCACGTAAAGATATTAGTCGATTAGAGAACCATACTAGAAAATTTAATTTTCCTTGTAATCATTCCTGTCGCAGTTATAGAGCGGATAATCAAAGGGCCTCACATCTACTTTATTTTTGGTACATGCGCGGCGCCGTTATTATTTTAGGAACTTCCTTTATTAAGGATCTTGGTCAACTGCAGGACCTCCTACTAAAACGCGTTTTAAGCTTTACCAAAAGTTCTAAGTGATTTTTAAACTTCTGCGTTTCTAATACAGTAATACAATGGTCAATATACCTTAGTTAATTCTTTGGGTCGCCGGTGTAATCTGAACTAATCTAAATTAAATTTTTACTCAATCATTATGGCTAAAATGTGTGTTACAAAGTGTTTATAAGCACTTTTAAAGATAAAATTGTTTAAAGTAAATTTATTCATTTAAAAACTTAAAAATTCTGATATTTGTTTAAGCCAGATAGATAGATGATGACAAGGATATAGTCTCCTAGTAGAAAAGAGCTCTGCAACTCAAGTAGATACATTTTACTACAATATTTTATTATTCTGGACTTACGTCAGGTGTGACTAAACAAAGCAACTACAAAAAGCTATGCGGCACTTCGTACTACAGCAAATTAATCAATTACTTCATTGAAATAAAATCGTTAAATGATTTCTAATGGGATACTAACAGGTCCATCTACAAAATAGAGTAATGGTGCTGATTAACAGCACTCAAACTACCTTCGACAAAAAGTGTTAAGGACTTTTGCGCTACAGTAACTCGCTCGTATCCCAGAGCAAATCTGTATGCGATACGTGTAAACGAATTTAAAAACTTTAAAATGAAACTTTATATTGTTAATTCTAGTTCTTTAAGTACAACCTTATACATGGTTAAGGTCAAGATTAGGTTTATTACGTAGAAATTTCAAACTTATGCTGCTACATTATAGCCAGTAAAAATGTCTTTGAAAACATTGAATGTCTTTGAATTTTTTAACCAAGACCTGGGTTTAATTCTGTAGATATTAATTTGAAGTTTAATATTGGCTACTGTGGTTGCAGAACTGATGATAGAAAATATATAGGTGGCTTATAGGCATCCTCTAAAAATAGATTTAATTTAAATGAAATAAAAATTTCTCTTCATATTATAATGAAATTCAACTTCCCTCACCGGTAATTGCTACTATTGAAACTATAGTGAACTTAAATGAAGAGGGCGCTCCTAAGATAAATAGTTCTTCACAATTCTAACTCAGCTTTAATTATCGGGATAGAAAACTTCGAGTCAACTACAGATAGTTCATCTATTAATATATTCCTTATAATTTTTATATTGCTTGGCTTATTGTATATTTATAAAGTATGTATTAATATTATTAATCGACGAATCCAATTATGTTGCTAGGTATTTCTGTACAAAAGGAAATAAGGCTAAAAAGACTTATTCAAATGTGTTTTAAAATATTGGGTAGCATTTGATAAATGAAAACCTTTCTTGGGTTTTCTCGAATAAAATCTTAATAAATATTTTATAAATATATAAACTTATGAAATTTGAAAATCATTATTTCTCTTTCACAAAAGAAAAATCAATCGTAAGTCTATATAATAGTTCTCTGTTCCCCCTATATATAATGTTAATAATGGTGCTTAATTTATTCAAGAGTGAGGGTATATGTATGCTTTTACTTATTCTACAGTATTCAAGCATATACATATATATTCTTGGTTTTTTTACAAACATCTATAATAATATAAGCTTAAAGAAAAAGATTAATCATAGTAATTTTTAAATATTTTACAAACAATTTTATATTTATTAAGACAATCATTTATCATAACGTATATCTTAATTTTTTAGGCAACTTTTATTAAATATATGTCGCACAAATCCATATTATCGATCACAACTATGAAGATTTATTCATGATTGTAATAATAATCTTTATCAACTTAATAAAAACGTCAATATCTGTGATTTAATTAAGCTCAATTAGCTATCAAAACTCATACAAAATGATCTTAAGAAGTGTCTTAATTTTGTCAATATTTGCACAAGTGGGACTCAGCGCTAAGGCCCAACCAATGGAACAGCATGAACCTACGGTAAGTAATTTAAAATTACTTAAACTTTAAAATTTATTTAATTAATTATTTTATATTACAATATAAATAAAAACTTTCCCTATCTGAATATTCAGCTCTTCGAATAATAGCCATAATAGGACACGTTGAGGAGATCCTACAGGCTCCATACATAATACGATAACGATGATATTTTAGTATTAGGAAATGACAAAAGAAATTTGGTCACTTACATTTATTAGCAATTAGTGAATTATGCTCCAATGAAACTTTCTGAGAGATCGGTTTTTATTATAATCAAAATGAAGTTGTCAAATAGTTACAGTAAAATGGCCAATAGTTCATTAGCAAGTAGATATACTATAAAATATGTACATTTTAATATTTTCTGATTTTAAATATTTGCATATTAAAACCAAAAATATTTATAGAAATATTATTCAAAAGAAGTGATGATTTTACAAATGTAGCATGACATTTCATGCATGCGTCTCTATCCCATTAGCCCGGAAAAAAAATATCTTTCCAGTTTATAAAATCAAGTTTTTCAGTTATATGATCTTTTACTAAATATCCTGGCCACTATTATTATTATTATTATTTTCTTTAAGTACTCTTCAATAGAAGGGTATCGCCATAAGTTTGAAGCTCGCTATAATATCACTATGGAATTTACCGCATCGACTGTATTATAATTATTTTTACTTCACCTATTCTTTAAAGTAAAAACCTACTAAAAAGTTAACTACTTGTCAAGGAGAACCTGAAGAAAGCAATAAAATGTTAATAGCTTTTTTCATGTCTTTATCTTGATAGCTACTACAGACATTATTATAAGAGATAGTTTACTTATTCGCATACATACATATCAAACCATCACCTGTAAAGACGAACTTAACCAGATTGACACTAATCCCTGTTACCATATAGAGTGTTTATACCTTTATGGGATAGTTTTCGTCGTAGAATTTCTCCAACCAACAGTTCATCTGTAGTTTTGTAAATTTTGTCTAATAAGGTATTTAAATAAGCATATTATGAAATTCTCGTCTTTGGTATTATTGTCTGTCCGATAGAATAGTGCCGTGCATGGCTAATTTATCAACTCTGAAATATGCCAGGAGATTAGTGTGAATCGCAATTCAAAAAAGATGAAAATTCACTTATTTAATTGAGATACATATAAGCGCCACAACATACTACGCTTAATGTCTTCCAAATAGTTACGAGTGATGTGATGACACCTTGACTATCCGTGAAAACGTAGATATAGCTGATATCACTTAACAAGCTTATCTGTCATATAGTGTGCTTTAGCTAAAGCACTAAAAAAATCCCATAATCTGAAGTTAATTTGATGACAGCTTGATTATCCATAAAAATGTAGATATAACTAATATCACTTAACAAACTTAGATGTCTTATAGTGTGATTTAATTTTAGCTTTGGAAACACTACGAGAATCCAATAATCTAAAGCTAATTTACTTATAGTGTGTTAATCTGAAGCTAATTTATACCTGTAGTGTGTTAGTCTGAAGCTAGATTAGGTTAGGTTAGGTTAGGTTAGGTTAGGTTAGGTTAGGTTAGGTTAGGTTAGGTTAGGTTTGGTTTGGTTTGGTTTGGTTAGGTTAGGTTAGGTTAGGTTAGGTTAGGTTAGGTTAGGTTAGGTTAGGTTAGGTTAGGTTAGGTTAGGTTAGGTTAGGTTAGGTTAGGTTAGGTTAGGTTAGATTAGGTTAGGTTAGGTTAGGTTAGGTTAGGTTAGGTTAGGTTAGTTGGTTAGGTTAGGTTAGGTTAGGTTAGGTTAGGTTAGGTTAGGTTAGGTTAGGTTAGGTTAGGTTAGGTTAGGTTAGGTTAGGTTAGGTTAGGTTAGGTTAGGTTAGGTTAGGTTAGGTTAGGTTGGAGTGGCGGCCTTGCGCCCAAAACCCACTTCAGCTCAAATAATGTCCCGTGTTGTTAGTCTAAATGAATTAATTTAGTAAATGAGCTTATAGTCTTATTACTGTTAGTGATTATACTTGATTTCTAAAATTTAAACACGGGTAGAGCGAGTACTTTTTTTGAAAAAATAACAGTAACAATGTTAATAATAATATAACAATAACGTTACACATAGTCTTAATTTCAAACGAATTAAATAGACTAAAAATAAAGTTAAAGAATATAAAGAACTATGAAAACATACGTCATTTAGTGAATTGTTGCCATTTAAAAATTGGGGTAACGAAAAAAGAGTATGAGTATTTTCCCATAAACCAGTTTATAAAAAGTGCGAACGATTTGAGTACATATAACATAAAATATTACAAATAAAAAAAAGCGGTAGAAAACCTTAAAATTGCACATAAATTCAAGAAAAGGTGTAAAATCTCAAGAAAACACTTAATGTTCCAGGTATTCAAAGCATTCATGTGCACACAACAGCAAATTGTCGAAACTGGACTCCGACTAGCATAAAGGAACACCTGAAGGCAGAAGCGATACACATTTTTTTTTCTATTTAGACTTTTTTCTCATGTCTACTTCGGTTTTTCTTTAATAATTTTATTTTATGTTCGGAAAGAATTACACAAACAATTACACGCTACACGCACACCTGTGCACAGTTGCACAGCCGCGCAATCACTATACGTGATTTCGAAGTTCATGGTCTTAAGAGAAACGAATTGGCCGCGAGCTAGGGAACCATCGGTCATTTAATCTTTACAAAGCTCGATCAGATCTGCTACACATACAGATGTGCAATATAATTTTGCATATTAAAAGTGTCGTTTTAAGTATAGCGATTTTATGTTTCACTTCAAAGTGTCCTGCTGTTTTGCCGAAAAAAATTATAAATTGATATATGGCATACGAGTATACCAGTATGTATGTATAATGTATGGGAACAGATTATCTTCAACTGAAATTTTTCCTTCGGTTTTAGTTCACTTTAACAATTTCTTTATATTTGGCTTAATGCGTTTAAGTGATATCCTAACATTAAAGGTAAACACATACAAAACTTGCTTTATTGGTATAACATTCGCTCTATAATATGGTATGTACATTATATATATTTTAAAAATTAAATTAATAATATCTTTATTAGTTACTTGAGCGACACATCAGCTTATCTTCTTCTTCGTCTTTCTTAGCATAACAGTCCTGGGTGGATCAGTGCTTCTTCAACCAATTTTTGGCATCTGCCTCAATCTGATGCGTAGCTTTCAGATTTTATAAAGCTTACGCGTAGCTTTATAACTTCAACTAATCACTAGGCTATAAAGCTGGCCCGTACTTATTACTTTAAAGAAACGTGCTTTCCCAATTGGGCAAAGCTGAGATTGCCAGTTTAACTGACGGTATCTTCTAACCTTGACAGAATACCGCGTCTGTTCAGGTGGTATTGAAACTTCTAGTAATATTATCTCTGAGTATCTGGTTTTGCTTTGAGCCAGGAAGACAATACTGAAGTAAGATATTTTGTTCCACTTGAATTTGAAAATCTCTTCACCCACGTATTTTTCGGATATCAATTAAAATACTGAAATGTCTTTTATTCAACTAAAGTCGGTTGTAACATAAAGGAATTGCTATGAACGCAATATTTTGGGCTAGGAATAGAATACTGAACTGAAAACTTTTGTTCCCATCTAATATTAAAAACTCTTCATCCAGAAATAATTTGGATTTCAATTAACATGCTGAATGTCTTTTATTCAATTAAAGTTAGTTGTAACACAAAAGAACTGCTATAATTGCAGTTCTAATGCTTTCGGCTAGGACGAGCATACTACACTTAATACTTTTGTCTCCAGCTAATATTAAAAACTCTTCACCTAGGGATATTATGCATTTCAATGAAATTGCTTAGTGTCTTCTATTGAATTAATGCTCGTTGTAACATACTGAATACTGTGCTGAAAATTTTTGTCCCGATCTAATATTAAAAATTCTTTACCCAGGGATATTAAGGATTTTAATAAACATGCTGAATGTTCCCTATTCAATTAAAACCAATTATAATATACATTGGTTGCTGTACTTCATACCTTTGAGAGTTTACATTTTTTTCAAGTTGTTTATCTTTTACCAAATCATTTATAAAGGCGCCCTTCAGACCTAACAGCTGTCAGCTCGGAGCATTACCTCTCATGCCAAAATATCCTTAGAATGAGAATTACAATCAATACTTATTGCAAAAAAGGAGAATATCTACTCTAATTTATCCAGAGTAGAGAATATAATGATTTTTTTGTGGTGAGAAGATGGAAGACTTTATGCACTGCCAAACCGACCGTCGTCAGAATAGTGTGTCCGACTCCCAAATATTAATTATTAATATTAGATTAATGAATAATATGTAATATATGGACTAAAACACCCCCTCTGAGGAGAGACTTATTACTCCTCGGAGCTGTTTTCGCATTACTTCGAGGAGGATATTAATTTCTTTAATTTGATGACTTGAATCACATATGACTTCATCGTTCGACAATTCTCTGGGTTCCCTATTATTTTTTTCACTATATTTTCGGGATTTATTGGTCCAATCTGTGGTATTATCTCTTCTCTAAATGTGAAGCATCGATTTCAATAATAGAAGGTGTGCTCTGTTGGTCACAGACTCCGACGCCATAAATGCAGTTGGGTAGATCCGCCCTTCCCATGCGGGAGTATATAATGATACTAACAATTAAATGTGATAATCAAATTATGATAATTTAAGGGTATTTCTAGTTGATTTCTAGTTTCTAGTCGTATCTTTTCCAAATGTTATTAACAAAATTACTATTTTTTTAGGAATTTGACTAAATCTTTTTCAAAAGCGGAGTATTGAGATATCATTGAGGTCAAGTGGTATCTTGATGCGCTTATTTATCATATGTACATTAATATTTTATTATTTAAAGCTACTCGTTTCTCTTATGTGACTATCCAGTTTAGCTTCCATCGCATTATCTTACCACGATTTGTTTGATAGAATAATGCATATCTGCCTTAATAATAATTCAAATTTTTTTTTCAAGTTCGTAGTAACATTTATTTTCACGCCTATATCATATTTTATTTGGAGCAACTAATATTCATTCTAGAAAATTTTTTTCCCAATATTAATATTCAAAATCATGATTAAAATTATAAAAAAAGAATTAGAATTATATGTATTTCTCCACATATATCGTAGATATAGTATTTAAGTAGTTTTTTCTTTTCAATTGCTGTACATTTTTCTTCAATACTAAGGAAGGTATTAACAACATATGCTATTATTTGATTATTCTAAAGAACTTCGTTCTATCCGTACTTAATCCATATTTTCTGATTTATGGTTCAGAGGAAGGCAAATAATCTGCACAATAATTTTTACCATTTTCGGATATCTATATAGGTTATATATTATATAGGTATATAGGTTATTAGTATGTCTTAAGAAACGTGTTAAGTATATTTTTAAAATTTTTTAAAACCGTATCTATAGGATGAATAAGTTTTTTTCGTGCTTTAAAGGATATCAAAGTTTTGAAAAATAATTCTCTAATTATGCTATAATATGGAAATTGAAAATATTCAATCTATGAAAGCTTTAACTGAATGGTATTACATATATGTAGTACCACAAGCAATTGTAAACATGAGTGTGGATCATTAGATCTTCGCTAAAATATTTAATCAAATTAAAATAATTTATATTTACTCCAAAATCGTTTTTATTATTAAAAACTTTAGTTATTTTAAAAAAAATAGTTTAAATTAATTTTTATTAATAAATTCCTAAAATTCTATCACGATTTTTTAAATCAAATAAGGTTGTACTCCTTCTTCATATTAACATAGATGTATGCAATTGATATGCATACAGTGTTTCCAAAATCTACACCAACTTTTGTATACCTGCATACATATATTTATATACATATCTATATTATTAAATTTTGCTTAGAAGTAATATCAATAAATATTATACACATAATCTTAATTCTAGAAATCAAAAAAATATGTACTCATACTCATATTTACAAACCTAGAACTTTTAATGGTGTCTGATAAAATTATTACTGAGGGATTGAAAGATACGCAAACTGCAGAGAAAGTATTTAAATATATTCTCATTTAAACAGTATCAACCAAACATATATATATTATATATTTAGAATTACAGCATCTGCTATGCTCTAAAAAATACTGTATAGAAAATTCTGAAAAGTTGAAGTGGATTAGTTAATAGATAGTGATATTCAAGGCTGACATACTAGCTTGGCGATGATCCTACTGAAGGTGCGTAATGTTTTTTATATGATTTCAATCATAAAAACTAAAGAAAAAGGTAAATCCTCTGTTCAAAAGTATTCAAAATTTAAAATTGAAGACCTACAATACATTGATTCTTAGTACTGCCTGGAAATAAGTTTATTTAGTTTAGGATCGTAGTAAACCGTAAATAGGTATTGCATGGTGATCTACAAATTCGATATTCATTCTGAGATAAATCATTATTGTATTTCATCTTTTTAATAAAATATCTTGTAGCTATAATATTCTATAATTTTAGAAGAAGTGGATTACGAATTGTGTATAGCCTTCTTCACACAAAATGAATATTTCAAATCGTGTTAAGAGGGTCATATCAAAATCGTCTAAAGAAAAATATTTTCAAAAGTAAATAGAGATAAATTAATTAAGAGACAAAATAAATATTTAAACCAAATTGAGTTTCGTTTACAATTCCCTGATAATTTTTACTTTCAATTAATTAATGTTCTTGTCTAACTAATTTTGTGGGTTTCGTTTCAAGTCTGATAATGTAAATTGAGAGATTTACGTTTATGTCTCCCTAAAGTACAATATCTGTCGAATATCACTAGCATTGGTATTAAAGACATTGTCTGTTTGATTAAAGCGAAAAAGCGGTTTTCCGGTCCATTAATGGATGTTTCTGGTACAATTAATGCGCCCATATATAAACTGTGGATAATACAATAGGTCTAAATTTTTTGGTCTAAGTGAGTAAGTTTTTCGCAAGACGACTGCTATTTGCAGCCTATCCTATCCTTATCCTGTGGATAAAACAATAGGTCTAAATTTTTTGGTCAAAGTGAGTCGCAAGGCGACTGCTACTTCCACTCTATTCTATCCTTAGGTAGATTGAGTTCGTAAGTTACAACTGAGATGCATAAAAATATTAATAACGAAATCTTATCTTAATAATTCAGAGTAATAATATATTGATATAATAATATAATAAATTTTTATCTACTATTTAGTAGTAACTATGTTTTTAGGAGATACACATTCTCAATACCTTAATATCTCATGTCTCATGGTATTAGGTATTACTTAAGTCGTACTGTAGAGTATTCTATTAATATTGAGAATAATCCGTTTTGTGTTTAAGCACAAACATTTTGAGTTCACTTAAATAATCTTTTACTGTGAACAGTACGGACTCTATTTTGCTCTTAATTTGTACATAAAATTTGAGCTTATAATTGTTTGGTTGGAATGTGAGACTTTGTACGAAGAAGAATTAAATTTAATTAAAAGTGTCTGCTGACTGCTTAATATTCTTTAGGTTGCTTATAAAAAATTCTAATTGAACTAATCTATTAACATTTCTCTTATATAATTTTAAGCGTGCAAGTAGCGAACCTCTTCATACAGATTCCCCAGTATTTTATAAATTTGTGCATCTGTCTTCATCAACACTAGGTCGCAGATATCGTTAGAGATGGGTTTTATATGAGATGCAGAACGTTTAAAATTAAAGAAATAAAATGGTTTTCTTATGATTTCTTATGATCCAGTATATACAATAATACGAGTATATATAAATATTTGCATATAGTATTAGTAAGTGTAAGAAAAAGATTCACAAATGTTTTACTTCTTCGATTCAACAAATTTTTGTAATTACGTATTTATGTACACCCACATATAAATTAATAATTATTTTATACAAATAGTTTAAAATTCTTTATAGTATTATTTGCGAAATATTATATTGAAATCAATTTTAAAAAGATTTTGTTAATGTGTTATTTTTATTATTTATGTTTTGTAAACTTATTGTGTCATACAAAAAAGTTAAAATCTGATCTTGAACATTTTTCTAAGGAAAAATAAGATTAATTATTTTATAAGTCATAAGTCATATACCATACAATATTATATGCAAGGAATTTCTTTTATCATATTGATATTTTTCCCAATTGCAATGCAGACGAGTAGCTAGATGGGGTGCTAGAGGAAACCACTCGAAACACTTAAACAATATGAGCATATCGTTGACATCATTCAAATCGGCACTAAGTTCTTCCTGTGCCGAACTTTTTAATAAGCGATGGGAAGACTCCACGATATGTAGGCATCCTTATTTAATTTGGCCATGCTCCATTAAAAGTAAATCAAACTCTCTAATTGAGATGCGCAGTAGAGACATCAGTCTTGTAGTAGATTTACTTACAGGTCATTGTATTTTAGGTAAGCATGCTAGGAGCCTAAATCTCCTTTTCAACCATACTTGCCGCAGTTGTGGTGAGAACGATGAAAGTGTCTTCCACCTGCTTTGCTTTTGTCCGGTACATGCGAGGCACCGCTTTCTTATCGTCGGTTTCTTTTTTGAGGATCTTGGCGATTTGTAAGACTTCCCTTTAAATAGCATTATAAGTTTTGCCAAAGGTTTAAAGTGGTTCTAATCCTTAGGTTTATAATTATACGGTATCACAGTGGGCCTAAGTGGATCGTCGGTATAACCTAACGTTACCTACTTTGTTTATTAATTAGTGCTTATACTGATGATGAATCGACATATAGAATATATTATAAAAAAATATTAAATAAACATTTAATTTAAAAAAACCGAAAATAAATTATACAAAAAAACATTATTCCATAATATCTGTAATGAAAGTGATATGCTAGATAAGTCAAAAATTTAATTTGAATAATTACTATTGTTTTAAACTTAATTATAAAAGTTATTATGTTTAAGAGAATATATTATTAGATATATAATACGTATCTGTGGCAAGATTATACAATAATTTATACTAATTAGACTTTAATCCATTAGAATATAATTAAACAGTAACGAAAATATTTACGTTCTCTGCCTCAAGTAAAAATTATAAATTATTTTTTGAAAGAATTAAAAAATTCATATAAACATTTGCTGCCTGCCAATTGCTACTTATAAATTTAAAAAGTTCAAATAAACAAAAATTTATTAATATCGATTTTATGGAAAAACCATTTGGAATTAGAGAAAAAAAAATTTACCAAATTACGGAATCATCTGTTACTCGTACATCTTCAACTCATCTATAATGAATCAGTGCTCTTTTTACAAGCTAACACAATATTTTTGCAGATGACTTTGGAATTGCTTATTTACTACATATTATATCCTTGTGAAACTTTTTTTCTATCAATATTCAATGCTAACATCTCAGATAAATTGTGGGTCTGCCATAGTAAAAGAATTCCATTGTCAGTTTCTGGTTTCTAAGCAAATGTGACCGATTATACGGGACAATTTTTATTTGAGTTATTTGAGGTGTTGGTATGTGGCTTCAACTGGTTTTGGATTTTTTTCTTAGATTTGCTTGTTACTGATATATTGTTTATTGTTCTATTGTTGTTATTATTATTTTTTTTTTTTCGTTTTTTTTTTATTAATTTTTAGATATTTTTATTCTCTTATTATTTAAGATTGCGTATATAAGATTCATACTTGCCTTTCGCTATTAATATTAGCACGTAAACAAATTGACGTAAATATTTACATAAAAAGTTCTACATATTTTCGATGACCCATGTACAAGATTTACTAACCGCTTTGATTCACTTCATGTGAAATCCGTAATACAATAATATATATATAAGGTTGCTATGACCTACAATTGTTAAGAGAAAACAACAATTGTTAAATTTAAAATCAAATAATAATTAGAAAAACAGTCAAATAATCAAAGTTAATTTAAAATAAATTAAATTATAAATAAATTAAATAAATTTAATTAAATTAAATATGTAATAAAATGTATATAATTCAAAAACAAAACCCTACAGATGCAATGCCATCAGAACGTATACTTCAGAAGTCAGTAAACCTATAAACATAAAAAAATAGGCTACTTTACTGTCAGGAATATTTTTATATTTAATTTAAGTATTCTATTTAAGTATTCTAGTTAAGTATTTAAGTATTCTATCATTTAGTACCTTTCCAAACTAAACTGTAACACACCGTACCCAATGTAAAAACTAAACTGACTTCTCACAATTTCTAATTCTCTACTCTCAAACGATTGCTAGATTGTTTTTAAATGATATCGGAAATTATATTACACTACAAATATTAACAATACAGTTTGAAAAGCTGATCTCGTTATTAACAAAAAAGAAACAAAGTATAGGATATGAAGCAATAATAGGCATTAACGCAGTATTAACTCTGAAATCCCTGCTTCGACGAAGTAAGTAATTGCGACTCCCAAAGTGTATATACCCGCAACGACAAATACCATTTTACAATATATCCCACACAATATTTTCTATTGTCAAATTAATAATATTGTGCTGATCTTGACTTATAATGAGATATTTCGAATTATAGTTCTACAAAATAGATGCCAGATCTACCCATATACTAGGTTAGTAGTTAACAACTACTAATGAGTAAAGATTGTACTCAAAATGTTTGTGGAATTAGTGCCACGTCCATATTTTATCCATAAGCTACACGTTTAAAAGCAATTACATATTGTTAAAATTTATAAATAGCACGTCATGGTAAAATATGCCAAATTATAGTGTTTAAATGGGGTCATACATTTTATGACCCTATTCTAGACAAAGATTGTTAAGAATATCCTATCGCATTTTGAACACTAAAGGCTACAAAAACATTGTTACTAAAACTTGGACTGTTTTATTAAAAATATAGAACTTTTGACAAAAACTACTATTACTACTCTTATTATTCGTAAAGTCAAATAGCATTCTTAACCCACATACGAAAATATTAAATATAGCCTTATATGTGACAAAGGTTCTTACAATAAATATAGCTAGTAATAGATTTGGTATTACATTTTATTAAATTTATAAGAAATTATTTTAAAGATCAATTGATTACTTATTCCATGCAATTTTGGAATGATTCACCACTACAACTAAACAAGATATTAGATATTAAGATATATATTAAGATTTAGTAGTAGTTGAAGTATTTGCATGATTAAAAAATAATTTTACACAATTATTTTTCTTAAGATATCGGAATGTGCAGCTAAACGTGGCGAATGTGATGAAAGCAAAGGACGTCCAGTTTGTGGAACGGATGATCAAACCTATCCATCGCGATGTCATTTATTACGCGTACAATGTAGTGGACATCAGGTCAGCTTAAAATATCGTGGACCATGTAAAGGTAAATTCCAAAGTGTATATGCAGTTAACTGCAAATGCCTATCGCATTTATACTAATTATTAGTTAAAAAACAAATTAAATTATAAGAGTAACTCATAAAAACAATAAACGATAAAATTATTATAAAATTTAATAAAATAAATTTATCGTTCTAATATTATATAGCCAACGATATAGAATACATATATATCTAAGGACAGTTATAATTATTAGTCATAATAATAATATATTATCATAATATAATATATTATAATTAATATATTATCAGTCATTTTAATAACAATATAACTAAATATATAAATTTTTAGCTTGCAGAGAAGCGCGTGAATATGCATTGAAGCATAAGTCTCGAAATCCTACGAAATTTATACCGCGTTGCAAGACGGATGGTACCTATGCACCTGTTCAATGTTTGGGTGACACTGGTTGTTGGTGTAGTGATATCACAGGTAAACCAATTGAAAATACGACTGTACGCACTGGAAGACCTAGATGTCGGGAGTTTAATAAACCTAATATACGAAGATCGCCTTCACGTCACCCTACTCCCAGTCGAGGGCGACGCAATTGCAATCAAGAAGATCGAGCTGCGTTTAATACAAATCTAATCAGGGTTTTTCAAAGTGAATATCTACGTTCAGGTCAACAACAACGTGATTTAACTTCTGCGTTGAGTGCTGGGGGCGATAAAGCAACGGGCACTGTAATGAGTACAGCAGAAAAATTAGTATTGAGTTGGAAATTTACAAATTTGGATGGAAATTCAAATCAAATTTTGGATAAAATTGAATTTCGAGAATTGAAAAAATTAATCAGACGGGTAACTTAATAACTTAATAAATAATTGCCATTTTAGTTTTAGTCAAATCTAATTTCTTGTTTTGAAGGCAGTAAAACCAAGACGTTGTGGACGTGCCTTCGGTAAATTCTGTGATGTAGATGACGATGGACGTCTTTCACGCAATGAGTGGAACAATTGTATAACAAAGGATGGCATCAATGGTTAGTAGTGTTAATTTTCAGTTATATTATGCAGTTGCTTGAAAGATATATACATTTCTAGGAAAAAACTAATGCATGAAATTAACTTATCATTTTTTGCAGAATCATATATTACAAAATTTCAATTAAATTGTTCGTGTTCACTTTAAGCAATTTCATATTAAAACAAAATCATTAATTGCTTATATTTAGCTAATCGAAAACTATATTTAATAAAAGTTTCTCTCATTCTAAAGCTAATCTGAACCGTAGCATGACTTGCCATTATATTTATTTTAACCTATTCATCTCCTTCACATTTTGCTGATAAATTATTTATAAAAAAAACAGTTTTTATAATTTTAATGCTATATGAAGTTGTAAATAAATAAGTTAAGATGTTAGCTTTGACTTCGCCGAAGCTTAGATACCTTTCACACAAAATTTTTATATGAGATAATATAATATAACATATATATATAATATAATAATACTAATACTTATAACAGCTACCTTAAATTATTAGTCCAAACGTAAGTTCCATTAGAGAAAATTCTATATTTTGTGAAGTGATTCTCTCTATAGTGCCCTGATAGATATCCTATAATGATTCTCAAGTTCTTCTTATTTAATTGCAAGCAATCATCTTTAAGTCGACTTAAGTTTAAAGTCCCTATAAGCTATTTTAATTGTAATACCCCTTATGGATTGTATCAGTAAATCCTTCTCTGTTTATTTTTTAAATAAATAAGTAGTTACTTTGTCCCAAGTCAAAGAATGGTTTCAAACCTTCAAGCAGCGATGATATAACTTTTTTGGCAAGTGTGTTTAGCATTTCGGAACATATAAGCATATATACTAAGGTACAGTGGCGTAACTACATTTTTTAGGCCTGTAAGCAAATTCTAACTAAGGGGCCCCTCTTTTTATACTCTTTACCCGAAAAAATGTGAAAAGGATATATAAGGTTTGTCAAGATTTTCGTAACCCATTAAAGGAAACGTCGGAAATACCATTAAGTATATATCAGTACAATATATATATACTTTTTCAGTTCAAACTACTCTCTCAGCTTTTGAACTCTTCGAATGAAACTTTACACACATACTTTTCGGGAGCCGACCCTGATTGAAATTGGACGTCTATTTCTTGTAGCTGTGATATAAACTTAACAATCAGATATGAGGTTGCTCCGTTTTTAATAAAGGTATTCAAATGGAATATGGTGTATACAGTACTGATATTTGCAAAAGACAATGTACAAAATTATTTTCAAATGGGTTTAAATCTAGATATAGCTTCCATATAAGTCTCTCGATTAAGACACATATTTTTCTTAGAAAAACTTTTTTATTTTATAAATAGGTTTAATATTTTATTTGAAGTACATACATATTATGTAATTTAAATTTAAAATTTACGTATCTTTTATAAAATGCAATATGAAGTTATTCCAACCAAAAACGTTTCGTCCCACTTTTGAGAATTTATTAAAAATAAATACAATGAATACAAAAATTTATGGTGGGCCCCATAAATTCGGAGGCCCGAAAGCGTTGCTTCCAGTTGCTTCCCTATAGTTACGCCACTGCTAAGGTATATATATTAAGGAAATAATGCATTCATTTGAAAATAGGCTTGTTGCACTGACTAACTGAGTAAAAATGTTATAAGAATGAAAAGCATGATGACTTAAAGACTTTAATCGAAGCTTCTACTTTAAGCATGTCTCACCACAGACTTCAAAATTATGGAAACAAACGACCACATGTTACTATACTATATGTCTGTCTACTTATGAAAGAATTAATAAAAAATATTTTATTTTTTTATTGTAAGGCATCATCTTCCAGAGCATGACTAGATATAAAAATATTTTTATCTACATTTATCAGTAATACTCCTACATTCTAATATAAAATATGCATGCATTTTAGTTCACTTTTTCTTTAACTCATGAATCTCATGGTTGTTCATGTTTTCAGTAGAATATTAATTTAGAATTTCATTTAATAATATTTCATAAACATTTCTAGATTATTTATTTATATTGGTTAATTTAATATATGCGCAGGTCATTTCGTTACCACTCACAATACCAGTAAAACCAGCAGCAGCTATAATAACAGCAACAATAACGTTCTTCATACTTCGTATTCAAATTATAACAATAAAATTCATTTAAACAACAACAATAACAACAATGGCCATGGTGTAAACACCATCCGTGTCAATGGTCCAAATGGTCATCATGACACCTTGGATAGTAGCGAGGATGATGAAAGTAACCAAAATTTTGATGATTATGATGATGACGTTGATTATGATCCTGATGATGATAATCTAAGCATTCAAAATACATTGAGTTCATCTACAAAATTTCCACCCATCTTAAGTATGTAACTGGTTTGTTACTATTGCCAAAAACCTAATATGACATAATATACCATCTAACCTTACATTAATATAATTTAATAAAAATTACATTTAAATTGCATGATATCGGATTTCATTTCTTCTCATACCAATACTTATCATCTGGGTATCTGATAAAAACATTTAACTTAAAAATGTATTTTTAGTTCTGCGACCGAAACCCGAGTCTCCTCTTAAGGAACCCGAAAGAGAATCGGATTGCTTAGCTGATCAAGATGCTGCATTGGAAGAACAGAGGGTATGTTTAACATATAATATTTAACTGGAGAATTACAGAACCAATTTGTTTCCTTAAAACAGAATGGAGGGACTATACTTTATGTACCTGAGTGCACACCAGATGGCCGTTACCAACGTGTTCAATGCTATCGCTCTACGCCATATTGTTGGTGTGTACACGAAGATACTGGGAAAAATATTCCTGGTACTTCTATAAAACACATGCGTCCTCAATGTGATTTAATATATACAGTGTCGAGACCTATGAAAGGATGCCCTGAGCCCAAAAAAACTATGTTTTTGAAAGATCTTAAAGAATTTCTCAAATCTCAAATCATACATGAACCAAAAACAAGGTAAGCATAACTGTTAAGCTTAAAAATATATAAATTACATTGTAGATTTCGCAGAGCTGTTATTTTAAAATGTTATTAAAAATATTGATTTCTTACTCATCATTATATACTTTATTAAATCATCCTTCCTTACTAGCACTTTTAATATTTAATATTCATTCAATAGCACAATTGAATGTCATTTACACACAGACATTATTTTATATTTTCAGTTATTAGTCTTATTTGATACAAACATACTAACAATAGTGCATCAATATCAAATATCAAATTTGATATTTCATACAAAACTTACTGCACACACCTTCTTGAGTCCAATCGATCTCTGAGTCCGCCCTATTGAAGTGATCAGGTTTCTCCGCCTTGACTCAATGCATTTTTAATCTTAAACGATCGCCTTTCCTCTCACACTACCATCACCTATCCACATGCTGACCCATGTATACGTATTCGTAATTCTTTTCGTATTATCTGGTCAATGGATGTTAGTATTGTAACTCGTTGGGACCTGTTTGTGAAATCCCTTTGGGGGGTGTTGAATGGCACTTGGTCGTCGTTGGCGACGAGTGGCTCCGGGACGTGGATCCGATCGTTCTTGGAACCTCCTCAATAGATCTCAGCTGGTTATCGCAATAATCACTTATATGCACAATATACACTTGTTTGAAGTTTTTTATAAATATAGATATATATAAATATTCTTAATTAATAGTTCACATATACAAAAATTATTTCATCGATATATATTTATTGATTTATTCGAGTTGATAACAAGTGGTCCCTAAACTTTTTTACTGTGACTATTCGTACTGTTATAGAAATAATTTGATTCTCTATTTTGTAAAGAAGACCTACGGTTGTCTTCAACACATCTTTGAACAGCATCACTTTGGAAATCTTTACGTATATCTATTATACTGATATAGCATAGATCTTTTAGGGTTTCTTCTAGTATGATAAGCCACGCAACCATATAGCATAACTAAATATCTTTTTGAATATTATGTTTATTTCTGTTGAAAAATGAATGAAGAATTTTGAGGATTTAAGTCCAATCTGCGACTTTTCTTTTTATAAGTGCTTTCATCTGCAATTTGTATCGAGAGTAGGGCCAGACAAGTTTTCTTAATCTCTATTATTGTTATTATCTTTTGGATCTTCTGGATTCTGTCAGAGTTTGTGTATTGTTCACTATTTTATCTAAATATCTATAATTCACAAAAGTCATCTGTCCTGTTAACAGCAAGTAATGCACTATTTTAGATATGTCTGAAGTAAAGTTATTCTACAAGGTGCTACCTCTTCATTTTTCTGATTGATCATTACTCGAAACTCCGTTTTACAAAAAGACGCGAATCAGTCGTTTAAAGATATGTTTAAATTATTATTATATATTTACTTTAATATATACGTTCTCTTACAATAAATATATATTTTTCTTATGTTTTAGCGGAAACAATACAAATTGGAGTTCTGAGGATGAACGCATTGCAACACAAAGCTTTCTGCTTTTGGATAAAAATATGAATAAAGCTTGGGAACGCAAAGAGTGGAAGACGTTTCGGGAGTTAGTCATGAACTCAAAGTAATTTGAAAAATTTTAAACTTAAAATAAAAAATCTTAAAGTTTTACGAAATTTCAGGACTTTACGGAAATGCGGAAAGAAAATGCCTCGGTACTGTGATGCAAATGGCGATAAGAAAATTACACTAACTGAGTGGTTGAACTGCTTACAGACTCAAAGTGTTGAGGTGAAAACACCTCAAAATCAGTTACAGCGAAACGGTATGCTAAGTTACATATAATATACATTATATAAATAAAAGTAATTATACATACTTCATAGGAGAGTCTGGCACTTCGAAACCTTTAAAATTAACCGGATCAAATCCCCTTGAGCAATATCTCAAAGATTGAACACACCGATTTGAATACATAGAGCAATGTGCCATTTTGAACTAACACACATTTATTGTAATGAAATGGATAGATGAGGAGAGAGAGCAGTAGAGATATCAATCGAATTTAAAATAAAAATAAAACAAATTCATAAATTATTTTTAAATATTGTTAAATTTTTTTAATTAAATACATCGCATAATACTTTACATGCAAATATGTATGGAATCAGTGAAAGTACCTTACATTCCTGAGCATCCTTTAAATTCACTAGAAATATACTTATTAATATACTTATTTTAAACACACAAACTTAGTTTAAGAAATGTTGATATAGCGCCTTAATATTAAATATTAAATATTATTTAACAGCTTTTAGTTTGTATATAGAAAAACATTATAAATACCTAAAAATATAAAAATCTAAGCGCATGTTAACGAATTTGTACATTAATACATTAAATATAGTTAATACATAAGGAACTATGCAGTCTATTAAAATGGCTATATGAAATGAAATTTGTAAACAATCTTATTTATTTATCCGTTTTCATTTATTAGAGCACTGCTTTGGTTTTGAAATCTAGACGACTTAAAGCACTGTTCCCTAGCAATCGTTTTGCAAACACTGTCAAGAGTAGCAAAGCCAGAGTGGTCACTTCCATTATCACGAAATGTGAAATAGATGTGCCTATTTCCAGCCATGATCCTTCATTCTTTACTAAAAATAAGAAATTAAGTCCCATAATATCACAAATAAGTAGTAAGCAGATAAAAATCTGCTTCTGATAGAAATGTGCGACGGGTGATAATCCCATAATAATTGAAATTACTATAATCACAGGAATTAAAAGTTTTAAAATAACAAGCATTGTTATGACAAAGGGTGAGAAGGTTGTTAAGAAACACCTAATTATAATTGGATCAAATGAACTAACCGAAGCAATATTTCCAGTGCCAAAGAATGAGTAAAACGTGTACAATATAATGGCAAACGCCAAACGCACTACAGATTTTAATTTATATACTGAATCAAGTGCAATCACTCCACTGGAGATCTCTATATCATATGGGAAGAGTGAAAGTATTAGTTCAGAACCCAATACAACAACGAAGAATAATTCATACGTTGTACAGAATAACGCATATAATGTAGTCAGTTGAAAAAATATCAGTTCAACTCGATGTTTCAGCATTTGCTTAGGAGCCAAGAAAATTGAAGTAAACGTATAAAGCAGATAGCTCCATGAAACTATTT
>NC_051847.1:84735936-84778471 GCF_002237135.1 Teleopsis dalmanni | reverse complement strand
TCTAAGAAACAAATAATATTGTTAAATCTTCATTACTCGCAAATAAAGATATATAAAAGTTAACCTTTTTTGTTTAAATTATTCAATTTTATATTACTGACATAAACAAATTTAATTCCAGATTGCAGTTTTTAAAAAAAATTTTAATGATTTTGCTGGCGCCTAAGATTTCAATCGTTATTGCAATTAACCAGATTCTGTTTTCTATAAAAAAAGTAATCTAATCTGTAATCAGAAACTATTTAGTAATCTAACAATTTATTAAACTTATTGCAATACTTTTAGTTTATGGATGAAAGTTCAAACGTAAATTACTGACCTAACAATGCTAGAGAACATGTTAATCAATTATAAGTAAGTCAAGTTATTAAGAACTTTATTAATAATATAGTATTAATTTTTAGATTTATATTAGTGAATATTTTATATATTTACCATACTATATTTTATTCTAATGAAGTGAAAAATTAGAATAAAATACTTTTATATAGAGCACATATTGTTTGGTAATGTATCACTGCTAATAGTGCTTTAGCTAAAAGATTTGATATAAGAAATGCATGAAGTATGGACTATAGGTTCTAATATTTACTATCTACTACTTCTGAATAATCTTAATTTTGAATACTTTTTGCAATACATAATTTTGTTTTAAAAGACAGCACTCATGTCTTTCAGAAGACGCCCTTGCGATATTGCTTTAAAAAATGGATTCATAATTTTTATTTCTCAAAAAAAATTATTTTTATCATAAACTATGAATATACAATTTATGAATTAATAAAAAATTTTTTTTTATTCAATTTAGATTTACTATGTTTTCTGTCAAATGATGTTATGACATTTTACAATTTATTAATAATTTAAAGTCCCTGTGGAGAGCTACTCTTTTTTTTTTAATTAAGATTTTATTCTAGCATCTGAAGCAGCGTCTTCCTTTTCAGCCTCTCAAAAATTTTTAAAGGGGCATCAAACTCAAAGCAATAGAGTTGAGATGAATTTGTGTTCTTTCATGGTATTTCCTAGCCACCTTTTTTACTTCATCTTTTACCGGAATTATCCTAAGGTCCCGATGGATTCGGATGTTACATACCATGGAGTGTTTACCATTTCTCGTAGAGTTTTAAACTGAAATATTTGAGGAATTTCGATGAACATAAGGACTACTCAATTATAAATTTTAACTTTTCATTAAAACTTCAACAGTTGTATCATCCTTTGTATATGGTTGCGAAAATTTCTCTGAGCAATTTTCTTTAAAATAACAGAAACGTCCACTCAAATTAAGAAATTTGACCGCTCAATCACCGTTCATTCTACGACAACGTATTGTCGTATTATAACTCAGAGCATATATACATTTAAGTAATGAGAGAATTATACTGTAAGGATCTTTCTTATTGAAAATACCATAAGTTATATAAAAAAAGCAAATGTGCTCAGATAGGAAATTACAACTTCAAATTTTCAAATAAAGATTAACTTTGACTGAAAAAAAAAACAACTGAAAAGATACTTAATTAAGTTTCAAAATCATTAACGATTTCGTGGTTGATGTTAGACTAATCTGTATACGAATTATCTGTGGTAATAGTCTCCATTGAAATAATTTTGTTTTAGCGAAGTACGAATTGTACATTATTTCCATCATGAAGGACATTCTCAAAGAGCAACCGCGTTAGTATCCACAGTTCTACAAAGTTCAATCACCTCAAGTTTTTTGGCTGCCACAAAGATTTTATTTTTGTAGACTAAACACTATACCTGTATCTTGAATTTAGCCACTATTTCAATGAGTAATCAAAATAATTAAATAAAAATTAAAATATCAAAATTTTTTACAAAAGCATATTTTCGATCATTTTTAAACATATCTGCAACCGTTAAATATTTCCACTGACGTATTTGGTGTAATATATATTGCAGGAATAATAAAATTTTTAACAGTATTGTAATGAGAGGTCTAAATTATTTAGATACTACTGTATGTAATCTTTACAGAAGTTTGTCCATACATTCGGACAAATTTAAACGAACACTTAAGAGACTATAAACAATCTCATGTAGATATGTATGAATATAAACAAATCGTTGGAGCCGTATGTGTATACTTTTTAAGCACCTTTATATATTTCCATATGCCATAATATCCATGAAGCATGCAGTTTTACTTCATTATGAAGAAAATATTATTTAAATGTGTATCTATTCTTGCAAAATATCGTATGGAAAATGTACAAAATTCCGCTTATATAAGCATTTTTATATATCAGTATAATTCACAGCAAAAATATATAAATAGTAAAATCTCAGATATTGGATAATAGAGAAAATTGTGTATTTAATCTAATTAAATTTGAACTATACATTGTTTATCGATCAGATATAAAAGTAATAGGTTTATACTTCGCAATTAGCGAAAAAAAATTGTGTCTGTGAAATTTAAACTAAAATATAAATGCTTATTATCAGTCTATTGTATAAAATCTAGAATATCTAGAATGATATAATCAAAACAGTCTTCAAAGAGAAATGAATAGCCGTGAATGTCATAATAAGAACCTTTGTTTTTATAAAAATATTTTATATATTTTTATGACTTTTAATATTTTTTATATTAAATGTAAAAATATCTCTCATATCATATAGGTATATGTAATATATATATATATATATATATATATATATATATTATAGTAATAAAAACTAAATTATAAAAACTAAATTTCAGTAGTTGCAATATATGAAGTAACTTCTACAATCTGTGAAATTTAGTAATATGATCACAGCTTGAAAATGTATACGTCTAGACTTGCAAGAATATGCTATACTTATTGTTTTTGTATATTCTTTACTTCAGAAAACATAATAATACACTTATAGCTTGCAACTTCATAGTCTAGATTATAGATTTTATAGATTTATAATTCTTTATTATAGAATTAAAAATCTATAATAAATATTATAATAGAAATAGATATGTTATAGCTATAAAGAATTAAAGAACTATAATACAGTTTCAATAAAAGCTTAAAACTGTTTACGTTTAGGTAGACTACAGAGCATGTCCTATACTTATAATGTAAGATTGCCACTTATATTATTGCAAACGTAGAAGACACTAGACAATCTAAATCGGTTAATATTTTGACGAAAAACGGAACTTATGTTAAGCCAATGATTTAATATTTATTTATTGTTGATTTAGAAATGCAATTAAAAAATTTAAATAAAAATATATAATTAAATTTCAGGATTGATAATTAGTAGTCCAAAAATATGGTATTGAAAGCGCCATTATCAAAGGAGTATATGTATACAATATATTATGATTACGTTAGAGAGTATTTGTCGAATTAGCCTTAAGGGAGACAATATATATGGTATATGAGAGTTGTGAAATATTATGTTATACATATATATGATATTGAAAAAAATTCTCAAGATCATTTACTAAAGTAATAAAGTCAAACATTGAAAAGGGTCTCATTTCAAAATAAAATAATTAAATTAGTTTAAAGCTGAACTTAATTGAAATATTTAATAATGTTTACTTTGTAGTGTTAAATTTGTTTATTTTTTGATATATATATTTTCTTAATTAATCTTACAATTTTGAATAGATAAAATTAAATTAAGGTAAACACAATAAATTTATCTTTACCGAATTTGACATTTGCTACCTTTAATACTTGCGAATATATTTTAAAATAACATTAATTCAGGAGATAGTCTTTGCTCTAAGAAAAAAAAAAGATATATAAAATATAGGTTCCATTTCTAATTTTAACCAAGATATAGGATATCAAAGCGAATTACGCCCAAAAGAATCTTTATTCAAAATATCTTTAATATTTCAAAAATGTTTCATTCAAATAATAGTTTTTGGTTTATGAAGCAGTAAATCATTCCAAACTACTCGTAAAAATATTTAGTAGGATAATTGGATATTATTCTAAATGTATTCTGTGATTAGACAAAAAAGTTCATAAAACTATTAAAATTACTAATCACTTGATTTCTAATTTAATTGCTTGTGTTCATTATATATAAACCTCTCTAAAACTATTTTTAGATTCAAGCATTCTTTTTCTTCTTACTTGGCAATACAGTCCAGTGTGATTTGCGTTCACCTTTCCTAATCTTCTGCTACTCTCTTTCAGTTCAGTATTCTAATCGTTTTTGCATCACCATACACGCTCTCATTCCATGTTATTCTTGGCATACCTCTGTGCCTGGTTGTCATCGGCTTTGCGTTGTATGGTATATTCTGCTCGGCTGTCTCTCCGGCCCTATTCTTTTTACATGAACAGCCCATTGTAACCATTGCGACTTAACATATCTCACTATATTTTCGTTTCTTAGTTGTTCTTCAATTTCATTATTTGTTCGTCTTTGAAAAGTTTCTGCATCAATTTGGATTGGCCCGTAGATTTGGCGAACTATTTTTCTTTCGAAAATTTTTAAAGCTTCTTCGTCCGCCTTCGTCATTGCCCATGTCTCTAAGCCATATGTAGCTACCGGTCTTATTATTGTCTTGTACATTCGTAACTTACTTTCCATAGAATAGTAATCTTGATTTTATTAAGTCCAAATATTATTCTTAATATTCACTAAGGTGAACTAAGGTAGGTAAAGTTAATTACAACCTCAAAATTGTATTCCCCAATTGCTGTGTTGCGTACCCATACTCCCGTTCACTCTCGTTAACTTGAGGTATTTAGTTTTACTTTCATTTATTCTAAGACTAACTTTTTTAGTGCTTTCGTCTAGCTTCTTGAAGACATTTGATAGATTTCTTTCGCTCTTTGCAATATCGTTTGCATACGCACAGATTCAAGCATTCATTCATTTTAAATCCATTTATACGTTCAACAGGTAATTAAATTTGGTGAGTTAGTTAGAAGAGCAGAGAGAAAATAGGTATAAATCAAAGAGTTATTTTACATATCATTATAAAGATAGGACAAGCTTTTAACTTTAAGTTTTCATTGACTCCATAAGTATGTTAGTATAATTGGTAAGATGTACCAAAATGATATAGAACTAGCAAATTGATTTAATATTTGACTTGTTCATTAAGCCCTTGATAGTTCGCTTCAAATTTGTAAATGAAATTATTCGTTTTTTAATCCGCAAATACTATAACTTATAACTATTCCATACACTCGTGAATTTATTAAAGGTCTGTGCTGTGATCACAAGCTCTTCATATTATAAATACGTTAATGTTAAAAATAATCACAAGAAATATTAAGACCGAAAATTTTATAAAACTCAAAAATATTCTTGTTTTACTTAGTTAATAATAGTATTAAGTTCAAATTTATCTTCATAAATTACTATATACTATATTTTATTTACACTGCCCTTTTCTCTTTCATTTGCATAAAACAATTAATAAAAGATTAATTTATACAAACACTCTCGAAGAACACCTGAATCAGCAAATAATTGCAATTTTATTAATTTAATTAATATTAAAATAAATATTTATAACTTAATTATTATTTTAAGACATAATTAATTAGTTTCGTTCTGGATGTATTTGATAATTTTAAGACGAATCCCGAAGTTGGTGTTAATCTATTGTCATGGATCATTACCTACTTAATTTTCTAACACATGTCTTCATAGAATAATAATTCGAAACATATTTATTTATATACACGATTTGCATACATGAGTGTCTTTATACTTATTTTATATATGTCAGTATGTTAATTAATAAACATATATAATTTGCAAAATTTTTATTTTAATATCAGCTTGGGGCTCATAAATTACAAACACTGATATAGAATGGCGCCTGGTTAAATATAAAATATATTCGAAAAACTTAAGCCAGACAGACAAAACACACAGCAGTGTAAGTTTCGTATTTCTAAATTATGTTGTAATGAAATCTGATTACTATATGATTAATTGGATTGTCTGTAAATGAATGCGTACGAATATAAAATATAATATATAGTATGTAAGTATGTAAACAACTAAAACAACTTTTAAAAAACAGAACATATTCGAGTGCTTGTTTTCTTTAAATAGAATATTATTATACTTTCTTTGATCAACAACAATTCAATCAATTGCTTCATAAGATTTTATCTATTAATTAATTAATTAATTAGTTACTTAATTAATCAGCTATTCAATTTATCTGTCAGTCAATAGGTTAATTTACTTTATGAAAATTTCATTTCGTGATAGAATGAATAACTTTTAATAATAACGATTATTCCTGATTTAAATTAATCTTAACGATTTATATCGAAATTATTAGTATTAATAATATCTTGTTGTATTTGCCGTATCTTATATGAAAAACGCAATGTAACTCTTCATGGGGTAAGCGACATATACCACACACCCCTACTGCTTTAGCAACCGGCATACTGGATACGGTGGTACCAAATAGAAGCTTAAAGCTAATGTTGGATGATAGCATTGGATACCTTATGTTTCCTTAAGGAGTTAATGGAAATAAGAATACAGTAATAATATCTTATAATGTGATAATATATTACAAGACTGATGAGAGATCAATGCTTGCTTGAAGTATTATGAAGCCCGGGGCTAAATATTTTATGTGCTTTCTTTTCATGTATTCTTTTTATTATCTTCATAACGAAGTTCATGTGTTTTTGATTTTGGACAATCTCGGTGCAAGACAATTTCGGTGCCCTCTGTTTGATGCATATATCCGAAATAATTTTTAGCAATTACTTGCATTCTACAACAAGCAGGTCCACAACACCTTAGACACTGGAGAGAAAAGTGAATGGAATGGTGAATGGAGCAAAAGACTAACAGATCTGTTTCATTTGCTCTTGTTTTATATATAGTGTAACAGATCTTTAGCATCTGCTGTATGACAGCATTTTAAGATGGGAAAACTTAGTGAAATAGTTTCAAAATGTAACAACATTAAAATAATAGGTATAATAAACTAAAATATGTGTATAAAAAAATCTATACTGATATAAAGTTTTTAGTCTATTAAAATAAAATTTCGAATATACAAGTATATCGAAAATTATAAAGAGATCATACCACGACATTATCTTTTAGAGATGAGTTTTTTTTTTTTAAATTAAAATGATTATAAAATTTATATTTGTGTCTAAAATCATGTAAACACTCACCTCAGCCTATTAAGAAAATTATTGATAAAATAGCCGTAAATATTAAACCAATTTTTATAGTGGTAATATAGCAATTATTGGAACTTAAAATATTTCTAAGAACTAAATGATATGTGCATATAAAACACACTTCCAGCAAATATTCACATATTTATAATCGCTTATACATTTGTACGTATATTCTCTTTACTATTAATTACCGCGATCGTTAATGATTGTTGCTGATGTTTTTTTTTGTTTGAATATGATTAACTATTTGACAATTTTTTCTGATTTCTTTACAAATTTTTTTTTTTTTGTTGTAGTTTAAAAAAATTTATTAATTTTTTTATATTCTTGTTTCTTTTCTATTAAGACGACAGATAAGCAACATTACAGCAACTCGCGGAATTTAAACAGTGTTCGATGGGGTCTCACTGAAGACTGAAGACTGAATTTGAATTTGTGAAAGATTATTCTAATAAGCTTTTAATAGAGTGACCATCTCACATCAAGTTTTGTGTAGAAATTAATACAAAATCAAGCAGATATATTGTGTCGGTGAATATCTCACTCAGTATTTACTCAGTATTTGTATTCAAAATTAAAGGTGTTAAGAAATTTTTTAAAATTATTTAAAATTTTTTATTACATATTATTCGAAGACAATAATACACAATAAGAATATATGCCATAGGAAATTTTTTTTGTGGTCAATATGAAATGGAACCTAGATGGAACAAATGGAACCTTAAAACTTAAAAAACGAACGTTTAATTGAAAAAAGTTTTTATTAAATAATGACATTTTGTTTAATTTCTTTAATAATTTAACAGTTTTTAATTAAAAATAGGCATAGATTATTTCTATTCGGGACACCAGAAATATATCTAAATACATTGAAATGGCTGGTTGGCTGAAGTGACAGACCATCAGATAACCTTCAATATACCTCAATTGGCGATTTTTCGTCATTTTGTTTTCACATTTCTCGCAAGAACCCCTAAGATAGAAGAATACAGACTAAACTCATACCGTCGAAATAAGATAATTTAAAAGGTTTTTTGTCTTTACCGACGAACATTCTGACAAGCTGTGAAAGAAACCACGAAAGAAACTTTATTCAAAAATACATTTTTAATTCTAATTTTTTGGAGTTGGATATCGACTATTCACATAAAAGGATCCAAACAATTATCGCAAATGAAGGCTGATGTAAGAAATGGAGCCAGCATCTATGCGCTAAACTGGGCTTAGTAGAGCATTATGAAGTCCCAACTTTAGATCCTGTTTGTTTGGAAGAAGCAACTAAGTGCACAATTAAGTTATTTGTAAACAATCAAGCGGTCATTAAAGCAATATCTTTATACTAGACATATTCCAAAAATGTTTAGCAGAGCAAGACCCAATTAACAGATTGAATTTTAGACTAGGCGATATGTATATTGAATTTCTTGTCACAAAAGTATAGACAAATCAGAAATAGTTAAAATTATTGGTGAAATAGCAGCTAACCTTGCCGAGTAAGCGAATAAGCGCTTTATTTAGGCCTCAGAACAATATATTTTAGATGAACACATGCTAAAAAAAGTAAAATACTATATTGTGGATATATTGAAAAAATTTAAGAATACTATTAGTGTTTAAAGAAGTATGCACCAGTAGTGACGAACGTAAGAAAGTGAACATCCAGGATACCTTAAAGTATCTTAAATGTTTCTGCCCAACTGTCTCGAAAACTCAAATATAAATCTTTAGAGTTCTCAGTAATAAAAAACATCCTAACAAAAATCTTATTTCTTACTTTTGTAATATTGATACCCAAACTAATAATGGAAAACTCAATGGAGGCGGTCAATTCATTAACACTTTAATTTCGCAAAGTCATATTAATCGTGAATTCGAATACAGTTACATTGAGAGATTAAATCAGATTGATACTTTAACTACATTTTAAACATATCGTAACTGCATAGCATTTAGTTTTAAGCAGATCTCCTGAATTATTTGTTGCATATGTTAATTTGTTGCTCCCTATCAATATTCAATACTGATGATTTTGCAGTCTTCTATAGTCCAATTATTCGGACAGAGCCGCGTTCATAGGGGTCAAGTCATATTAATCGTGAATTCGAATACAGTTACATTGAGAGATTAAATCAGATTGATACTTTAACTACATTTTAAACATATCGTAACTGCATAGCATTTAGTTTTAAGCAGATCTCCTGAATTATTTGTTGCATATGTTAATTTGTTGCTCCCTATCAATATTCAATACTGATGATTTTGCAGTCTTCTATAGTCCAATTATTCGGACAGAGCCGCGTTCATAGGGGTCAATGCAATCGAAACGATCGTTGTAATGGTTCCAAATTTTAAAATATCACTGAAATATCATTTGATAGAGAATTATATTCTGAAAGCATTTTTTTGCACCTTAGGAATCAAATAGAAGTGTATATATCAAATTAATAATATTAATTATTCTTAGCACATGTGCTAAATAACATAAGACGACTTTGTATTCTAGATTGAAAGAGCAATAATTATTGACTAATCAGTACAGATTTACAGTTTAAAGTTTTACTTTTTTAACTTTATAATACTAAACACTTAACTTTAACATTTTTTTCCAACAGAATAAGCTGAAATATTCCACATATGTTGAGAGAAAATTTAAAAAAATGACATGTAAATATAGAAAACCATATTATAATATTATAAAATAATTATAATTTTATATAAAATATGTACATATATGTGGTATATAAATTTCAGAAACGTTTTATTAATACCACCCAACATTTTTAGCAGCTGTTTTAATATTTTACTCCTGAAATTAATTTCGGAATATTATCGTATATTAGAACGTGAGATGTTTTATACTGGAGTTTTTACGAACCCTTAGATTTACTCATCTGTTATGTTATAATCGGCTTTAAAGAACTGAATAGATGGATTAGTTTTAATAGGAAAGAGTTGACAATATTTATATGCAAAATATTATACATAATATATTTTGGTTCTTTAAAAACTGTCAAAGCTTAAACTTACTAAAATTATCTGTAAGAAATCCTGAAACGACAGCTTTCAGCATTTAGCTGAAATAAATCCAATATTCTACTCCACTAAGTGCAATATAAAATTTCATTTTATTAATTAAATGAAAAAAAATATAGGAAAATCAATATCATGCCAATATACAAAGCATAAAATTGAGAAAGAACACACGAATATGTTTGATTTTATATTATATCAATTACTGGAACTCCTATATTTTATTTTAATGAGACTATTTTATTTATTTTCCAAAACATATTTTGTTTAGGTGTGAATAAGATTCTGGTGTCTTTTAATTATAATGTTCGTTAAAACTATAATTCTCACTATTAAGGATGACAAAATAAAAATTATTTATTTTGAACTGTTACAAAACAGCGCTAAATACATTTATTGCATCACGAGATCTATTACATGTTATCCAAATCGAAATCATCCAATTTATCGCACAAAAAGCGAATATCTCTGTTTCCGAAAAAAAGATATACTGGCTTAAAAATGATAAAAAGGTATTTTTCTCATTCGGTATAAATTTATTATACACTATTTGAAGTTCAAATTATTTCAATTTTGTAAAATCAATTAAAATTAAATATAAAAAAATATATCTATATATATATATATTTGTATTTGTATTTGTTACAAATAAAAATTTTTAAATTAGATATAATAATGCAATATTTTTACAATATTATTTATTATACAATATGTGAAGTTCAGATAATTTTCAATTTTGTAGAATTAATTAAAAAGATTTATATATAAATATATATATATTTGTATTTGTATATTATTTTTAAATAAAATATAATAATATATATTATAAAATATATTATAAATACATTTTAATTTTATACAAAAAAATTATTTTCAACATTTGATTATATCATTATTGAACATTTTATTTATACAAAACATTATCCAACACTTGTTTTTGATTCTAAACTGGTATAAAAAGTATAATTTTAGACTTGTGCAAGCACTCTGTAGTTTAACTGGTATCAGCTGACTGCTAAACTAAAGAAAATAAGTAAAATTTTCTCTTTTTTTACTAATACCCTACAATGAAAAAAGCAGTGTACTTAATACAGATAATATTTTATAAAATATACGCTTGTGTTAGGTATTAAATTTAATTTATATAATAAACTATCATTTCTAATAAGAAAAAGATCTCAACTACATTATAGTAATTTTATATAAATAGCACAACAAAATTTTGATAAGAAAATTAAATATTATGTACATATATAATTGTATATAGTTTTAACAAAACTATGTTGACTTTATTCTTGATGATTGTTGTATATTAAAACTCGAACATTAATAAATTACAAACAATTTATTTTTATACTATAATCCAATATTTCATGTTGACAATCTAAACTGAGTATTTGTTTTATATAATTTTTATTGTGGCAGTCCCAAACATAGAAAAGATCGAACTCACATACTTGGGATCCCTTACAAAAACAGAAAACGCCACACATGAAGCAAAGAAATGAGATATGAAGAAATAGGAATTAATATTTAAAATATGTTCAAGTGGAACAATAATTATGAAATTAAAGTTTAAATATATTTGATAATTCTTCTGTAATAACAAAATAAATTGACCTATTATTATTTTATTTCCAGTGGAACATATATAACAACCTTAGATATAGAATATTGAATGGAATATAGAATATTGACAAAAAAATGTTCACTACAAAATAATTTTCGTTTTCATTGAAACTATATGTCAAGCTTGGATATAATCTACATATTAGTAATATATGACATATTATATATATACATTAGTAATACAAAAGAAAGATATGTTCTGTTTCTATTAAAAAATATATAACAAGCTCATATATAACCTAAATATTAGTTATATGTTCACAGAATAGTCTCTGTTATTACAGACTTAAACTGATTAATGTTTGCAATTCACTTATGACCGACAATAGCTTACCCACAATGCAGAAACAAGTTTTGCTATCGATTGGTGCTACTTCAGTTATAAATATAGCGGGAACGCGTAAGCGAGTGTATTTTGTGTGCAACGGAAGTGGAAAAAATTACGTTTTAACAGTCGTAGAACATTGGCATAGAAAAAGAAAGTCAATAGTCAAGGACATGTATAACGAAATATAACGTTTATGTAAACTAAAACACCATCACCTTAACACCCGGAATATAAAACATATTGGATCGTATATCATGGCTGTGGTACAACAGTTGTTCGCTGTTGTTTTGTTCTTCGTTGTGATTACTGTGTCCTTGGGCGGAATTCTGAAGAAGTATGAAGCGGTTATGAAACAGCAATCATTGGAATTAGGTTTATACAATTCCAGCGACAAAGTGGTTATATTGTCCAATGTGAACCTCAAAGAAATCGTGCTGCAGCAAAATCATTCTTCTCTAGTGGAATTCTACAATAGCTACTGTGGGCACTGCAAACGTTTTGCGCCAACATATAAAAAACTTGCTGACGAATTGTATCCATGGCGGAGTGTATTGCGGATATGTGCAATTGATTGTGCAGCAGAGGAGAACAATGAAATATGTCGCGAATACGAAATAATGGCGTATCCGACAATGCGCTACATTGGACCACATTTCACTGCTGGTCCACAGAATTATGGTACGCCTTTGGAGACACAAAATTTAAGCGAAATCAAAAACAACTTAGCACAATGGTTAGTGGCCGAAAATCGCACTGCTAACATAACGAATTGGCCGAATTTTCAACATGTGACCGAGAGTGATGTTGACACATTATTTGAAGGTTTGGGTAGCCAGAAGGAATACGTGATAGTTGTTTATGAGCCAGAAAACTCAACTATAGGAGTTGAGACAATATTAAATTTTCAACGTTGGTCCAATGTGCAAGTGAGACGCGTTACTGATAACGAAATTGCAGCAAAACTGAAAATCGATAGTGCGAAATATAAGATAGCCACAATTGATCGAAAGGGTAACATAGTTCCTTATACAAGCTTGGCAGACACATCAAAAGCTTATACCGAAACTATAAGTAGTTTCCTGAATGCACAGCACTTCACTGAGCTACCGGAAGTGGTCAGCAGCACAGCAGCGAATCTTCTATTACTAGCAGAAAGGCAACACGAAAATGAAGAGATCGTCAAAGAAGTGAAGAAAAACAAGCACTTAGTGTATCAAGCTGATCTTGAAATGGCAATTCGTGGCACCATTTTCAATGAAGTGTCTAAAGTGGGTGAAATATCAAACGATCGTTTGCTTGCTTTGCAACGATTTCTGGCAGTCTTGAATCGTTATAATCCGCTAGGAGCTAATGGCAAAATTTTCATCACAAAATTATATGAGTATGTGATGCAATTCAATCAGCAATTAAGTGGCAAAGATTTCGAAAATGAAGTGACAAAGTTGGAGTCACAATATAAACCTATATTTTCAGCAAATCATTACGTGGGTTGCACCGGTTCTCAGCCAAGCACGCGTGGCTTTACATGTTCAGTTTGGCAGTTATTCCATTACTTGACTGTACAAGCAGCACGCACTGAAATCAGTCAGGATCCACTGGAAATTCTACAAGCTATGCATGGATACATAAAACACTTTTTCGGGTGCACTAATTGCGCTGAACATTTCCAAGTAAGTCTTAATTATTACTCGATCATTACTCGAATCCTATATAAAAACATTTTATGGTTTTTTTTTTCTATGTCTTAATCAGAATGATCTCATGCAATTGTTTTATTTATGTCGTATATACATTTATTAAGTTAAGTACACGTATAGTATGTATACTCCATACCGTATATGGCTATAATGTACTGCTGTGGTTCAGTAAGCTTAATGGCATTTGCCTTCAATAATGACTGCGCACGTTTTACTAATGCGATTCTAGCAGTTCGCATTAAATATAGAAATGGAAATAATGTATTATAAATAAGTGATTATATAAATATCAGTAAATGAACTATAAGTAATTTGCTAAAATATTAACAAATTTCTAATTTTAAATATCAAAATAATTTATTTTACCATGTATCTTAATTAATAGGGGAATGTACCCAAGACCTTAGCAAAAAATTACCTACCTTTGGATGTACTTTTAAATAATTTCTGTAATTCAAAAAAAATGTTTCTTATTAAGCAGTCACGCTACATTATTAAAAAATACACATGTATATATCGACATAGCCCATTCATTCATATTGGTTCCTTCCTTTGAGAGGCTAAAGCCTCTGTAGCTATGTGCTTCGAACTTTGTATACATGCTTCGAACTTATTAGAAGCTAAAGAGGTTATTATTTTAAACTGTATATTTTCATTGTACGAATGGTTCAATTCTAACACTACATTTATCATAGACAAATGGAACCCAAGACGGGTATATGTCTTAGAAAGCCTAAAACCCAAACTCCTTGCTACTTTGTAATCTGCTTACTTTAAAAAGAAGAACAAATTATTATCCAAACTTTAGTCTTGTATATTTACACTACAGCAAAAGTACAATATTAGCCCTATATTCCTCCAGTGCTTATGCTATCTCTTAACTCTTTCCCTGTCAGGGACTCAAAGTTAAAACTTTTTTAATCAAATTAAATAATTTATTAATTCTATACAATTTACAAATATACAAAATTAAATTTCTTAAACATTTTCATGCAATTCACTGGGACATCTAATAAAAAGCATGGTTAGAGAATTGATTGTTAATGAAACTACATCCGCGATGCTATTATTTGATTATAAATAAATCGGTTTACATTTTAATCCACAATATACCGAAATTTGGAAATTCTTTTCTAATTACTTCTTTTTCAAATCAGCCGAGTAGATGAAGACAATTCAAATGCAGTCGTTAAGTTGATTTTAAAAAAATTGCTTATAATCTAAGCAGTATAATTATAATTGTTGTCCGATCAAATAACCAGAAATTACCAAAAACATATATTATCCAAATATATCTTTAATAAAATAATTTATACTACTCTAGAAGAAGCATCCCATCTAATCGTTTTACAAAATGTTAAACATTGAGGATCAGAAGCGTTTGTTTGAACCTTTGTATTTATCTTTGTATTCATCTTTGTTTCTAAAATTGATTTATTTTTGTTTAAGTCAGCCATTAATTTGGTAACATCTGAGACTTAACAAACTGTAGACGAGTTTTCCATTTCCGTCAAACCACATGTCACGGTAAAAATTTCGTGATGGGTGTCGATAGTTTTGTGTGTATGAGCTGACATTTTAAATAGAATGTCTTTAAGCATTTTTTATAAAATAGTATGGTATGACCTATAAATGTCACATGAGACTAAACCGGTTGACATCTAGATGACACGCACAAACACAGTATCCTTAGCAACAGCAGACCCTAGCAGATCTATATAAGTTATTGTGCCACTCGTTGTTGCAAATGCACCTTGTGCTGGAGTTTGGTAGTTGCCAAAAGAGTCCTATAGCTTTACCACTATTCCGCAATCTTTTTGAGTTTCTGTCTTTTTAGCACTACAACCAATCAGGGAAGTGTCTTTAATCATTTTTTACTTTTAACCTACTAATTTAAATTATTGTTGCAATTATTAGTGCTATTATGATTAGCAATATCATTAAGTTTATATAAGAAATGTATTGTGTGCAGATAGATTTCTCAATATAATATATTTTTGGCTTGTTCTATCGTTTGATCTTGAGATATGGAATGTTGTTAGTAGCTTTAAACGCAAGTTGTTCCAAAGCAAACATAAACATAAATACAATTTCATTCTAACATTACAATATAATACTAAAATAGTATCTATTTTAAATAAATAAAATAAAAAACATGCTTAGATAACTACTCACTACTTCAGCATACTTAGAAGTGTAATATATAAGAATGTAAAAATGGTTCTATTAAGCTTAAATAGCATTATACCTAATATATTAATTAACCACATATATTTTATATATACATATATTGATTGCTATTTTTCTAAGGAATTAAATTATACAATATTTTTTTAAATTAATGCTAACGAATCAATTTCATTGCCGGACTCATTATTCTAATCATTTAATTTTTTGTATGACTTTTTTTATTGCAAATTTGTTTTTATATAAATAATTGCTTTGTATATTAAAAGTTTATTTTAGGAAAAATATAAATCAGAAAATTGCTAACATAAACATTTTTTCCCAAATGTTGCTGATTATTAAATTAATTATCAAGCTCGACTTTATCAATTTTTTGTTTACTTTGCACTGTGTTAAACTTTCTAATTTTTCTCCATGTCTGGGCAGTAGTCAGTATGAGATACACATGTCGTATCTACAAATACAGGAATAAATTGATTGTATTGGAATAAGGTGAGCCATATAAAAGAACAAACTAAACAAGTTTACTATTATCAGCATAAAAAATTTTAATCAATATTGTTGTTTTAAAACGTTTCAAGCAAACTTCTTTGCCCCTCTATGTCTATAATTCATTCTTTGACTTATTACTCCATCCAAGTTATCTGTCGATACGACCGAATTGTTACAAGATTTTATTATTATGCAAAATATTTCAATCATAAAAAACACAATCTTCAATACATTCAAAAAAATATATTTACAAATGTGTTAATTATTTTATAGTATGAAGGTAAAAGTGGAAGAGAGGAAGCATTGGTTGACTTCTAATAAGCAGAGTCATATGTGGTTGTTTTCTTTGAAAAAGATATTTCCATTTTATAATATAAGCGTATTAAGTGTTATAGATCTGATATTATATATATTCTATTTATTAAAACAAATCTGTTGTTTTCATAAATCTGATCAAATTTAAAATAGATTATCTTCAAACTATTATTTTTAAAATTTTTTAGACGTCTCTAATATTGCTAATTAATCGTGCTTCTAAAAATTTGTCAAGTTTGTCATCCTTACGAAGGATGAAGTTTCGATGACTGCGAAATGCCACATAATAGTAGGTGACAATTAGATCCGGTTAATTTTACAACTAAATATGTATCGCTACATATATGTATAATGCTCACTATGTTTCTAAGGCATAACATTGATCAGAGTGTACAGGTTGAGTATCGACCCATTAAGGATGTGTGGGAAACATAAAATCAAACTAGAAAATGTTAGTGATCATTTGTATAATAAGTTTATATACAATATATATATAGTATATATAAATATGTTTTATAAATAAACGGCTATTAAAGAGAATTTAATTTAACCAATATATTTATGAGCCTTACAGTTTCAGTCACTGATAGTTGTTTCAGTTCCTTAAAAAATCGTTTCTAAAGATTGTAGCCTGACTGCATTCTAAGACTGAACATATGCTAGTTAGTACTTCATAATTTTTTTCATTTTTATTACTACTTCAGATAGTAGTTTTGCTATTTTAAAAGTTATATTTAAGCCAAGTTAAGTTAAGAAGACTTTTCAAAATTCCATGGTACATTACGACGAGTGATATCCTCAGGGACATCAAGATTGATCCCATCAAAGGATACATAAATGATAGTACACTAAAATTATTTGCGAAAACTGGCAGACTTACCAACACCGCGTTATCAAATCTTAAAATGGTTACAGACTCCTCGGGGAGGTATGCAGATCTGAGGTCAATTATTGCTTAGTCTGATGAAGTGATAAACAATAATGTAGTCAAGGTGTAAAGACGGGTTTTGAAAATATCTCGAGTTAAATAGGAGTATAAGAGCTTAAGTGCTCTAGCTCAAAACAGCTTCAACATAATTAATTCAGCACTGACTGCTTGTGTAAATGAAGTGATTTTTATCACTTTAGCTTTCGTTTTGATACGACATATTAAGTATTATACTGATTTTTACGTTAAAAGGAAAAATAAACTCGTTATACGATAATTAATACTTGCGAAAATGTAGTGCTTTTTTTCTGATTTCCGAATGAACGTTAATTAAATACATACAAATATAAATTAGATCTTATTATGAGAGCACGTATGCACTTTTTATATAACTTTAAATATAAAAAAATTCTATGACAGACCAATGAAATGAGCTCAATAATTTGTGAGCATTAGTGACGGTTGTAGTAAAAATATATAGTAAGGTGTGTTCGATAGCTAATTGCGGGGTAATGTTGATTAAAAGGCATTTCCTTACTGACAACGTGAAGTCATTTCAAGTATTGAGTTCATTTATTTAATAATCTTTCTACTAATCTAACAATTAGTATTTAAACCTTAAATGCAATAACGTTATTGTCTTGCAGTCCTCCAAATGATACTGACTGCTATAATATACTTTGAATAGGTTGAATCATTAAGTTCATTAATTAATTATTATTATAATCCTTGGTATATTAATATAATTTATGGATTCGGAAATTCAAATTAATTATTTTTTTTTATGAATAGTTAATAAAAAAATTTACTAGTTTTTTTTAGTAAAGAATTTGGTCACATTAATTTAAATGAAAAGGGCATAATACATCTTGACAATGTCATCTGGCTATTTTACGTATGTAAATTATATTTTTAGACAATAAAATATTAAATTGCTTTGTTATTTTCTTAATTAAAATTAACAATATAATTGAATAATTGAAAAGAAAACCGCTGTTATTAGTATTTTTATAACAATAATTTATTATTATACAATATATTTTAAAATTTCCATTGCAAATGAATTGAAAAGTTCCTATAATTATAGCCGAAACTAGCAGAATATAAAATCATTATCATAATTTAAGTTCTGAATGGTTTCAGTAGCAGTTATATTGACATAACTAAACTCATTACTGGTGTAAAAAGATTAACATTTCGGATTGGATGCTTGGCATGCTGTGTTTGAAGAAGAAGCTCACGCCTTCAAGGCGTCTGATCATTTTTATCGCTTCAAGACCTTAAAGTAAGTCCTACATCTGTATCCATACATATAATTAATCAGCACTCAAATAATTTTCATCATCGAAATTTTCTTTAAGATTATTATGATATTCTGTAACTATTAAGGTGCCAAAAATGCGTAATACATCTCTAAATACTAAAACATTCAGGAATTGCTAGTTAGAAGCTAACAATGAACTCACTAGATTGTCGCTGCTAGAACGATAAATAAGGTACTCGTTTGCGAAAAGGGAGATTAAATTCATTATTTTGCCTATTGAAAAGTAGCTTTTCTCATTAACAGAAAGCTGAAGCTACAAATAAGTCATCAGGACATGTGTTCATCATGTACTGTATTTACTACTAAACTGCTCAATATATTAGTTGACAAAATAAACTTCTCAATTTTGTTTAGCAGTGTATGTTAATTATTAATTAAAACTGACTTTTCTGAAAATCGGTGGTAACTTATTTATTTAGTAAATACCGCCCATGCTTATGCTGTATAAGACAACGTCTTCATGTACAAATCCGTTAATTAGTTGCTTAACAAAAAACACTCTATTATCTTAAAATTATATGTCAGGAGATGGCATTCCGGATATACTATTCAACCATGAAATATACATAATGTACCTTAATGCAAATATACTCATAAAAATAAAGGTCCGTTGCTTTTGATAAGTGACACATACAGCTCATATAAGTGAAAAATGTTCAGTAACTCACAGAGTAATAATTTGAAAATTCTTGTAGTAGACTTTATGGTCTGCAGTGGAAGAATGTATTAGATTAAAAAGCTTATGGATATCTAAACGAATATCATTGACTTTCAATCGAGATCGGTGGAGAATCTCATTCCTTTTATGACTATCTAACCAAATAGGCAGACCATGCATGGATTATGAATACCTAGTTAGATAGAAAAATTTAAGGATACCTAAGTGAATGACATCAACATCCAATCGAGTACGATAGAAAAACTTCATACTCATCGAACATCATTTGTAATGTTGATTATAATGGTGATAAAATGTTGACGTCCAGAAAATGATTTTATCAAATATAAACCATAATCAAGATGTGATGTGATTCAATACCGTGATTATCTACAATGGAATAAGCATTCCGTGTGATGGCTCTATGATTACTCTGATGAATTAACTAAAGCAAAAGTTTTGTTAATGTCTGTAATCAGGAACTCTGATAGTAGATACACTGGCCTTTATAAAACATCGAGTGAATACTTTTCGATTACAGATTTGCTTTCGGAACAAGAGATATATTATATTTTTAGTGATTTGAATGTAGCATATTGGAACCTTTTGTGTCTAATGCCTTATTAGAATTATTGAAATAATATTCAGAGACAGCTCATTTATTATCTATATCGAACCAGTTCTATTGTATGATATTCTATCGTTTACAATTATTTTCTTTTATTTATGTTTGGTTATATGTTGTCTGTTTTGCTTTCATCAATAGAATCAATAAAACACGCGAAGGCCCTAAACAAAACAACCAATCAATTTACAAAGTATCTAACTAAACGAAAAAAATATTTATAAAAAGTAGAATTTAATAAGATTATAAAAACTAGAAGAAAGAAACAGTTTTATGGTTAAAATTTTCTCGAATTATTTATTCAATATTTTGTTAAAATCTGTACATAAATACAAATTTAAAAGATGTTATTCTAGAATCTATTGTAATATAATATTAGAATGTGTATTTATATACATATTTATATACATGAAATGCAGTAAATTAATATTATATCAATTTAATAGTTACCTACTATAAGAAATTTTCCATTTTATCATATATTATTCAAATATATAATTTTGTTTGCACCTTAATTGATGTAATTTTATTATTATAAAAATATTTAGTTATATACAAACAAGTGTATTCTATATTTGCATATGTTTTCCTAAAATTCTATTAAATGCAATTACTTGCTTCTGAATTGGTATTAAATTGAAATTATTTGCTAAATAAAAATAATGTACCGTAAAAATTTTTTCCGCGACCTTCAGAAATTAAATATATCTGAATGGAGAAACTCTCTTTCATTCTAACACTCACATGTACATATATATCAGTACGTAGATATATTGTATAAATATAAACATTTAGTATATTAAGTTTCAACGGAATAAATATAAGGGGCGTAATATAAGAAATTAGGTCATAGTTCTTCATTAAGTTTGTATTCCAAACTTTATAAGTAGAATAGAATATTTCTATAGTTTTATCTAAATTAATGTAATTTATTAATTTTTTTGACGTATTAACAATATCGTAAAATAATACTCACTACGTTCAAGATTCATACGAAAGAATTTAATTGAATTTCGATTGTTCTCTGTAAAATACTTGCGTTGAATATTTCAACAACCTGAGCTGACACACATAAATATAAGCACAGCTGAATAAATGTATCTGAAATGGCATTGATATTTATTACAGAATGCATATTTCATTATTTTACCTAAAGCAGATGTACGAGTACTACGTTCAAGAAAATATGTTTACTTATCAGCTTAGTTTTTATTTTTGATCAAAAATTATTACAAGAATAATTAAATTTTGTATTGAAATATTTATTATACAAACAATTATTAAAAATTTTCGAAATTTTTTCAATTCAGATACAATAGCTAAAGCTAAATTTGTATATTCTTAAGTTCTTTGACTACGGAGAAGCTATAAGGGTATTGACCTTTCGCTTATGTGTTGTTAATTCAACATTTTAAAGTTTGTTTAATTGCATTTTTCTGTAATTCAATAAATTATATATGAAAAAAATTATATTAATATATATATATAAACAATTATATGGTTGCTTTCATTAAGTACATTAACATATGACTTTTTCTAAACTTGGTTTTTTTTATTCTCGTACTAGCATACAGCAAAAGTTTCGTAATTATTTAAGTTCTAAAATATAAGTTCAGTTTTTTAGAATGAAATTAAGTAAATAAGATAAGTAAGTAACAGTTTTACAAATAAAACTGAGTAAAAAATAAAATATGCCTCCATCCATAAGCTCTCTTACTGGCCGTTACTCGCTAGAAGGTGTACTTCAATTCTTGGGTCCCTCTTCCTTATATTTTTGCACAAAATCCTGATCTACTACCTACTGCAATAAATTCGTAAATAATTTTAAATTTACAATTAATTATTTTTGATTAATTAAAATTTTAAAATATTAATAACAATTAAGTAATATTTATGTATATAGATATTTAATACGTTCGAAAATAGTCAAGCATTTTTCGGGCAAAGGTATACATACGGTATAGTTACGCGCAAATTTTAATCTCGAAAAAAAGATATACTTATAAAAATACCGCTACATGACGCTCATCCTAAGTATAGCTAAGTATCAGGTATCAAACCCATTAAAAAATTTGACATTTTTGATTATTACCTTATATTCAGCACATTGTCATTCGCCTTACATTTCATATTAATAATTATTATTATTGAAAAGAAAGAATAGTGCACTGCGACCTACAAGATCTGTTGTGCCCCTTAATCGGATTAGAGTGTTTTTCCAAGTCCGATTTCTTTAATGTAAGACTGTATAGAGCCTATCTTTCCTTGTCTTGAATCCTTATAATCCATGAAATTCCCTCCTAGCTGTTTCTTCCGCTTGTGCATCAGTGCCGGACACTCTGCAAGCACATCGTATGCAGTTTCTCTCTCTTCTCTACAGTGTCTGCAGTCTGAGTTGGATTAGATTTCTGACTTCGATAGATGATTATTCAATTTGCAGTGACCGGTCAATAATTCCGCAATAATTGTTAGGTTATTTTTTGATTGTGCTATGCAATCTTTGAAGCGTTTTAGGTTGTAATTCCCTAAAAGCATTTTAGATTGTGATATTCTTGATAACCTTTCCCAAAAGTTTTCTCTTTCTTTTTTCTCTGCGCCGTTCATAAGAATGGATAGAATTCCTTTCTATCCATGTTTAAACCACAGAATCTTTCTGGGTCTATCTTCTTGCAAGTTTGTCTGCCCTTTCATTGCCTTCGATACCAGCATCATATTAATAAAGTAATTAAAAAAATTTTTTAAATAATAATATTTGTAAATATCTTTGAATGATATTCAGATATATCACGTGGATTTTAATTTTAATCTAATTTTAATTATTGTTAATACAAATTTATATATAATAGTTGTAATAGTTGTGTTCATGTATATAATAATCGTCATCAGAGTTTTTAGTTACATTCTGATATATGTCGTAATTTACAAACTTAAGCTAATATTAATTATTATTTATATATAGTAATTATATTAAAAAGATTATAATATATATTTTAATTAGTTGAATTTTTGGCTGGCCATACAGCTGTTTCGAGTATTACCAAATACCCATCATCAGTGCTTTTAGAATTATTTCTTATATTTAAGTATTAGTAAATAATTTTTTGAGACTGCAAGTAAAATAGTCATTACCGTCATAACGATTTTAAAATCAAATATGAGTACTAATATTATTTTAAAAATTAGTTAATTCGTTTCTAAAAAAATACTGTATTTTTATCCATAAACCCATAAATATAGCATTTTATTAAAATATTATTCATTTTCAGGCAATGGCAACAAAACGAAAAATCTGGAGCACACCGAATAAAGACGATGCAGTACTATGGTTATGGGCAGCACATAATGAAGTGAATAATCGTCTCGCTGGTGATTCTACAGAAGATCCACTATTTCCAAAAATACAATTTCCTAGTCAATCAAGCTGCAGTGGTTGTTATAAACAGCCGATCTCTCCTGCTACAATGGAAACGAATTGGGACAAAAACGCAGTTTTGAGTTTTCTTAAAAATATTCACAATCCAGAATACATCAGTCGTTATGGTGTAGAACACGAGGAATTACTTCAACCGACTATAGAAAAACTAAGACAAAAGCGTATGATTGGCAATGTATTTTCCGATATGGACATGCGAATGGGTATGCTGCTCTATGTGTTCTGTATTGGTATGATGGTGATAGCATTTAAATTGTTCGCATTCAAAGGATACAGAAAGAAGCCATATGGACACGATTTATTAGGAAAAGTTTAACAAGTATAACTTTATTGTAATAAATTATTAAATGATATGTGCAACAAGGTTTTTGGATGAAAAAGACAAGAGCAAAGAATTTGCTCCAAATTAATTAATAATTAATTCCATATCTAATAATTGTAACTATTCCATTTCAAATAATTGTAATTATTCCAATTGTAATAATTGTACAGAGATTATATGACGTCTAGAGATTTTTTAATGTTCTTTAGTGAATTTTATAAATATTTTAAGTGTGTTGAATGTAAAAATTTTGTATGCTTTTATTCCAGTTAATATTTTATACTCAAACTATATCCAAATAATTTTTTTAAAAAATTATTTTAATTAAATATATTGTATAAATAAACTTCTTTTAATTAATGTAGTTTAACTACTTTGTATAATTGTGCAGTTTTTTATGTATAGGAATCGAGTCGAGTAATTATAAGAAGTTCTATTTACATGTTCAGTTGAAGCGTTGACATCTTAGATATTCAGTATAATTGCTCGTATATTTATTTTTAACGAGCAATTATGGATAGTTTATTTTCAAACAAAACACATTTTTTAAATGTTAATAAACTGACACCTTTCCTATTGTTGAAATAGTAAATTTTATTTAATAATAAAATACATTGTAAATAGTTGTTATCATTCTTTTTATTTAAGAATTGTCATAAAAAATTTAATGACTATTTAAAAGCTATTGAATATTAAATAAAAAACAAATTATCTTCATGTTATAATATATAAAACAAAAGAAAAATATATTTAAGATTACAATGCAAGATTACAATGCATGGAAGTAAAAAATAAATATTATTTTGTTCCGCCCCGCAGCCAGAATTATCTACTTCATAATTATAGAAGTAATCTCCTAGATATGCAAACACTTTAAAGATTCAAGGGTTTTTGGGTAAAAATTTAAAAAAGTAGACCGGCTGATAAGTTGATTTTTAAAAAAAGTTGCTTCTTTTGCTTTTATATTTGCTTACATGTAGCCTTATTTCGAAAGTGGTTCAACCCCTTAAGCTCACCAACTTTAGCTACGTGCTTAAGTTTGTTAAATAGAAATATATAAGCCCTAGTAAATTTAGTCGATTTTTATTACTTTTCACATGAAATTTTCTATCAATAGAACTATTTAACCTTTGGTTTGTTTATATTGATGATCACATATTTTGTTATCATAGTTTTGTTTAGGAGATAACAATTTGTATACAAATTATCAGTGAAATCAAACTTCTCTCAGGTAAAATAGACATATATGCAATAGTAGTGAATGTTTACAACTTGTTAACACGTATGAGCACTTAACTTAAGCATCTACGGAAGTATTACAGAAGCTGTTGACAGCGTTGAACCCTTTTGAGGAAGTTATCTTATGAGAGCAGAATATGTAATTATATCGTTAAAGAAAATGATATGAACAAGCTTAATGCATTACTATTTTTTCTATATTAAATCATAACTCATCTATGCTTTACAATAACTTTTAACACGAACTACTGGTCTTAAAAAAATAATTATTAACAAACTAATATATAATCTGTCAAAATCAATGAAAAAAAATTGCCAATTGAATTATTTATGTTTCATTTCAAAATCAAGTTATCAGAAAAACATCCAATGCTTTTCATTTAACCACAATTTGATGCAATTGGAATATTTTATTTTATAATTCTTATTAGGTTTATTTAAATATATCGATAAAAAGGTTACTCGCATTTCAAGCGAATAACGTACAGTTTAATATAAAAATAACAAATATTTATATTCTAATGCAGCAATGTAAAAGATGTCAGGAATAGATTAAAGCAAATCTCAGGGAATTATAAATATTGAATTATTGGTACAATTTATTGTAAAACATTTTCTTGACCTTTTGACGTCATCATAAACATTAAAATTTATAATTGTAGTCTCTTGACCACTGTTCATTAAATAATAAATAAAAACAATTAGTTTTAATAAAATTAAATTTAACCGGTATAAAACTTAGTATATTATTTTATAAGTAAAATTATAAAAGTATTTAGAACAAAATATTCGCTATCGAAGAGTAAATGTGCCCAGATGCAATAACTGGAAAAAGACAACATGAATATGAACATGAACTTAAATCTTTAAAAATTCTATATCCGCATCTCATGGAAAGGAAAATGGACTGGAGACATGAATTAAATGATAATATATAATACCTGTTATCAATAGTCTGTCTGGTGAGTGTAGTAGCGCTTCGCTTGGAAAAATGAAACTTAGTAATACCGAGTATAACATATTTATTCGTTTTTTCATTACTCATTAGTGCAAGATCTTTTATAACAAACTTTCGATTTTTGGACACCTTCTTAAATAGCACAAGATTTTTTATAACTAAATAGTCATTAACTCTGCGTCTTTGTAGTCAGTAAAGTTTACAATGTTGAAATTTTATTAGGTTAGGTCAGTTTATATCAGCGATCCCTAGGAAATTCATTTAGACCGATTGACTTATTCTGTTACCGTATATAGAGGAAACCACATAGAAACTTTGGCGAAGCTTAAAGCGTAATTGTTCAAGATCCTCAAAAAAGGAGACCCCAAAGTATTGAGTCGCTACCGTGTATGAGCTGGGCAAAGGCAGAGTAGATGAGAAGCACCTTCATCGCCTTCCCTACTGCTGCAACAAGTATGATTGCAAGGGAGATACATTCTTCAAGCATAGGTCCCTAGTCTATAGTGACTTGTAAGTAAACCTGCCATAAAACTGATATTTTTACGTGGCATCTTAATGCGAATATTAGATTTCCTTTCACTGGATAGTGATTAGATTAAGTCTTCCCATCCTTTACTTAAGATTTCCAGTAGGGTAAATTAAATAATAATTAGGTAAATTAGGTGTTACCTTGTGAAAATTTTATAAGATGTTTAATAAATAAATTTGAAAACTTTTAACCAAAAATAATAAATAAGTGCAATAAATAAATAAATAAATATTTACATAAGTGCAGTCCAAAAAAATCCTAGGAAATTTCAATTTACTTTATCTCAATTTACTCAAACTCGCACACGGCCTAAATACAATTTTCACACTATCGACTTTCACGAATGTTATCAAGATAATAAATAATATAAATAAATAAATTATAAAATTAAATTATGATTATAAATTAAATAAATTATGATCAGTGTGACTTTAAGCCTGTACAACACTCTTAAAAGTGCGCGTTAAAGAACATCAAATACACTTAATCAACCTTATATTTTATGGCACTTTTATCTAAAGATATCTATGAAAAATAAATCTTATGTTTATTCGCTGCTGGATCAACCTTACCTTTCTGGTATCACCATGGACCTTAATGATCTATGCAGTAATGGACCTTTTGGTCTGCCAGTATAACCTAACTTAACCTTATCTTTTTGTTCTCCTATTTGGGCCAAATGTAGATAGTTCTCAGAACTTTTTTCATAGTCTCACTTAAGTTTCTTTATGTATAGATTTGTTGCTTCACTGGAGGGTTTAATTTTAAAACAAGAATTGATCCAATTAGAATTGGTCATAATTGATCGATATTGTACATATAGAAAAAAAACAAACTAATATGTTTTGTTTTTCAACAAACATTTATTTAAATAAATTTTTCGAACTACAATAACTAAATTTCGATACACTTCAATACAAAATTTTAGAACACAATAACTAAGCAGCAAAGTTCAATGTAAATTTTTAGTACAATACATTTAATTATAATTAAACTGTAAATGCGTACATACATATATATATTAGTAAAAAAAGCATATTATGTTAACTCGACAAAATGATTGGTTTTTCTTTATATAATAAATACATTAGAAAATATTTCATTTATAAATATTTATACGTGTATAATAAAAGTATATATTTGGTTTGTGTACATTTCTCCATTGTAATTTTTAATTATTAATTATTAATTAATGCTTTGCGCATGGATTGTTTTGTGTACTATGTAAAAATGCCATTAAAAATATTTATTTTTGATTTAATTTATTTATTTTATTCGATTTATATGTATCTTTTAAGTTCTGTATATTATTTTTTTTTATGCTTTTTGTAAATGTAGTAAATTGGTAAATACAGACAATTCCAGTACAATTCAGTAATAGTTGCTTTGGTTGCTGAGTATTTTATAAAGTTCTTTACATTTTATAGATTCTTTTCTGTTTATTTTTTTTTTTTTTTTTTTGTATACATATAGTATATTTTTAAGTTGCACATTTTAATTAATTCCGAATAAGACTTTTTGTTAAGACTTTTTTTCATTTATGTGTAAATGAAATTCAACGTTTTCATTGGTTTAACCTGCATGCACGGACTGAAATGAAGAAGAAAGTAAGAAAACCATAAATAAATGAAATGCAATTCAATTGTAAAAAATTGTAATAATTTGAAAATAATAAATAACAATTTTCATCGAAGCTTAACAAAACAAAAGATTTACTTATAAAACAAAAAATTTAGTTTTAATCAAAACATAAGATAGATACATAAAATAAAAGTTTAACTTGAAACAAATTTAAAAAGTAAAAATTGCTATGCAATATATAACTACTTTTACTACAAATTGTATAAAATTTTTATAATTGTTAAACTAATCTTAATGTTTTAATGTAATTACTACAAGTCTTTTAAGTTCATTGAATTTAAATGGATTTAAATAAAATCGGAATTTGGACGTACCCTAGCAATATCAACGCCAGTTATGTTCTTGACCAACTCTGGCACTTTGTTAACAATTTGCAAAACTTCACCAGTGAGTTTTGCAGCTCCAATTTCACCTTGTCCACTCGATACCATAGTAATCTTTTTGGCTTGTGATAATGGAGCAGCAACTTCTGCAGCAACCTATAAATAATAATTATTATTAATTGTTTGTTATTTGTTTATAATTAAAATTTAGAAATTCTTACCTTTGGTAAAGTGTCCAACAACATTTCAACCATAGCAGCCTCACGGTATTCACGCCAGGCTTCAGCCTTTTGTGCCATTTGTTCAGCTTCAGCTTTTGCTTTCAATTGAATTGCATATGCTTCAGCTTCACCTCGAATTTTAATCTAGGTAAAGTAATTTAAAATAAATATTATACTTAAATATATTATAATAATTCCATACAAGAGCATATATAATAATTTATATTAAAAAAAAAACATAAAAAAGAAACTTTCAAAGACTTTCAATGTTGAAGCTATTGGCCCCAGTGCACTTGAGCACTTTTACACTTTATTAACTCGAGGTATCTTCAAAACCCCTCTTTACGCCTTGATTTTTATCTAAGATTTCCAACCAATTATATTTCTTATCAAAATAAGAATGCCACGTAGAAAAAAGGATTGATTTGATCCCTAATTCAACGTAATGATGTGACGGATATTAGTTTTGCGAATACAGATAGAGATGTGAAGAAGTTCTAATATAAGTATATGGATATTTATTCTGAATTTTTAGAGAATAATCATAGGGATACGGCTGTTATTTAAGTAAATAGCAAAAAGTATGGCGGTTTTTCTTGTAAATAAGAGGTTAGACATCCACGTATAACATAATGCTCATTCATTAATTTTAAATCACAATTGATTTTAAGTTTTTAAAATAATTTAAGCCAGGAACTAATGTCTTAATGACCAGAAATGCAGAGCGGTAAATCGATAAACATGTTATATTGTTGCTGTTTATAATACTCAAAAGGGACTACACAAGCAGTTCCCAGCAGGCTATACCAATACCACAAGCACATTCGTGTGGTTATAACAAGAGCATTCGATCACCAAAATTTTGAGATCACCAAAAGTTCACTGAATTTAAAATAAAATTTTTATAAACAATTATCTTCACTATAAACTTTAAATATAAAAATGCTTTCAAAATTATGCAGAAATTAGTAATAAACTTACAGATTCTGCCTCTGCTTCAGCTTCCATAACTACTCGTAGTTTATTAGCTTCAGCTAATTTTTCTAAGCGATATTTTTCTGCCTCTGCTGGGCGTCGTATTGTAGCTTCGAGTTCCCTTTCGCGACGTTGAATTTCTTGATCTTGTACAGCTATTTCTTGTGTACGTTCAATAACTTTCACTTGCATTTGCTCTTCCTTAATGCGTTGCTTAGTCTTGGCAGCTTGCAATTCATAAGCCATCTCAGCTTCAGCTTTCTTTGTTTGAACTTCAACATCATAAGCGGCTTTTTTCAATTCAAAGTCACGTTGTGCTTTGGCAATCTCAGTATCATTTAGGAATCTAGAAGCCATACGTTGCTCTTCAGCTATAGCTTCCTTGATTGTTGCTTCACAACGAGCCTCAGCTTCACCAATGCGTGCATCACGTTTCACTTCTGCTGTACGTGCCATACCAAGTGATTTAAGGTATCCCTTTAAAATATGAATACATATATATTAATAAAATCTATTATCAGCAATAATACATTCATATATAATTGCATATTATGTATTATATTTTACTTAAATTATTAAATTTGTAAATAAATACATTTTATTACATCTAGAAGAAATTTAGAAAAATTAACAAAGAAATTTACTTTTCAAACAAAACACCATCACAAGACATGCTCAATGCATTAACAAATTATTATATACATATTGTTGGTTTATTTAAGATGTTTATAAAATGTATATTGTTTCTTTAACTAATTTCGTAATACGTATACATTTTTATATAAATTGCACATATATATTCTGAACATAAATATTTTGATTATTTCTTGAAAATAAATATTTGATAGCTTAAAAAATAAAGAAAATAAATAATAAATAAAAACATATTAATAATTTATAAAAAAATAAATACATAAATTGAAAATGAATACCATAAAAAAATTGAAAATAATATAATATATATAATTAATAAATAGAATAAATAAATAATATCAGAAAGTAGCTACAATGAACAAAATTTTCAATAATTTAAATTTCAAAATAAATAAATATAATTTAATATTAATATAACAAAATATAAATATTTTAATAAAGAAACTTATTATATGAGTAAAATTAATTATAACTAAATCGTTCAAAAATGTAACTATTAAATAAAGTATAATAATATAATAATAAATAATATATAATAATATGATAATAGTTATACATATTTATATATTGTTATTATGTTATAGTGGTATTATAATTATAGGTTATAAAAAACTTTTATTTAATTAATAGCAAAAAATGTTAATATATACTAAATTAAATTTAATAGTGACTATATTAATATAAAATTAACATTTATAAGAAATTTGATTAAAAAGATTAAAATCTTTACTATTTTAATTAATAGTTGTAATAATATTAATTCAAAATAAAATACATTTTTAAACATGCAAAAACGATTTATATTATAATTAATAGTTACAATATTATTCAAAATTTTTAATTTTTAAAATTTGCAATAAAAATATTTATAATTATTATAACACTTCATTAAAAAAATTATTATAAAAATGTTATAATATAATGATATTTTTATAAATATTTATCATTTTGGTTGTTATGTTTTTATAGTTTTTATATATAACTAAAAATAATATATTATAGTTATTAATATTTCACATAATGCGTTCATTTTTTATATTATATTGCATTTAATATATTATTATATCATATTAATTAAATATTGCTTTTATTATTTATTATTTAATTTAGAAATTATCAAAACCATTAATTACAATATTTTAAATAATAAGAATTATATTTTGTATTTTTTAAATAATATAATCAATAATTTTCAAATTTAAAAATAGGATGTTATAACTTTTACTTACTAAGTTTTAATTTACTTTTATAATAGTTAATTATTAAATATAAAAATATTAAACAGAGATAGACTACTAACTACAAGCGCTTACTTATATTTATACATTACAAATAATTATCATGTGTTATTAATTATAATTAGTACAATTACTTTATTACTTTTTACAATTAATATTATACAATAATATTATATTACAATAATATGAAATACATTATTATTACGCTACGTGTAAAAATTATCATTACTTTATGTATAAATTAAATACTTGCGATTTAACAGCTAAGTTAAAAGCTTTGTTTTATTTAATAAATGTTAATTTTAAGGACAACAAAAAATATTACAATTATAGCTATAATTATTTGACGCATTTAACAACACAAAATAAAAATAATATAAAACGTTTAATATAGTAAAGGACAGACACTTATATTTACTATAACTATAAGAAATACGTTTTAATTTTGATATTTTTTAAACGTTGTTAAATCTAGTATAAACATACCTTCGAATCACCCTGTTGATGAGAACAATGCACAATAATTAAGAAGAATATTATTCCGAAAAAGAGAAGAAAATTATTTCAAAATATTATTTAATAAAAAAATAATAAATAGAATTTCATTATCCATTCGAAGTTAAAAAAACCATTATCTGAGAGTATATTCGTTGATTTACTAAACTGATAAAAAAGATTTAAGAATATAATAATGAAATATACTTAAGTCATAAAAATAAAAATTTGTAATAAAAAGAAATAAAAAATTTATATAAATATTTTAAATTATAATAGTTTTTAAATAGTATTGATACTATTGCTACTTTTTATACTATTGAGAATTATAAGTTACTAAACTATGTTATTATTAAGGTTATTAGTATAAAATTAAATTAATATAATAATTAATACAATGAGTATAAAGAATTTTTTTTTCGTTTTAAATTTTTAAGAAATTCGTGTATATACTAACAAAAATATTTTTCATATTTAAATAATAATTTTGTACAAAATGAATAATTTATATGTTAATTTACTTAACAATTTTATTGTATAATAATAATAAGCTACTAAATAAATATTTTATGAATTAAATTAAATTCATATTTCGTAACTAAAAAATTATTAGTAAATAAAATTATGTGTGTCATAAAAGCAAAATATGTAATAAGTGTGATTTCATTTTACAATCCTGTTTTAATAATTAGTTCATAAATAAATATTATTAATGTTATAGTAAAAATCAATAATTCAGAAATCATCTTAATAAAAATTGTTCAGCATTACAGAAGAAATTAAAAGCTATTATTTCGTAAGTTACAAAATAAAAATCTTAACTGTAATTGTGGTTAGTATTATGCACATAAATACAGAGAAGTGATAAACAAAAAGCAATCAATAAAATATTTTTAAAATATATATAAAAACAAAATATATTGCATCTGCCCCATGCCTTTTAGTTAGTTGTTTACATTTATTAATTAATCTATAATAAAAATAATTAAACAAGTAATGTTTCGCGGTTACTTACTTCTTCATCTCGAATATCTTTCAGAGTGTATGACACTACAGTGATGCCCATATTTGCCAAGTCAGATGACGCAACTTCAAATACTTGTTTACTGAACTTCTTGCGATCCTTATAGATTTCTTCGACAGTCATTGAACCCATGATAGCACGTTGGTGACCTTCCAATGTCACGAGCGCAATATGCTGAATTTCAGATTCATTTTTTCCCAAAAATTGTTCACACGCTGTAAGCAGCATATCCTCATTTTGACCCTGAACCTTCACTTGAGCAATACCCGTTACGGATATTGGCACACCCTGGCTTGTATAAACGCAAGGACTTTCGACTTGTAGGGTCATAGTGTTCAGAGATATTCTTTAAAATAAATTAGTTACTTATATTCTTAACAATTACATTTTTATAAATTAAAGAAATACCTCTGCACACGTTGAATTGTTGGCCATACAAAAGCGCGACCGCCAGGCACTAATAATGGTTTCATATAACAGCATCCTAAAGATTATAATGAAAGAAAATATTTTAATGAATAATAAATAAATTATTCTCAAACAAAAAAAAAAAACTAATTAAGACACATGATATTGAATTTAATCATTTTTGCGGACACATTGAATGAGATGCGTACAAAAATCAATAACAAACATGACGTCATATGGGTGTACTATTAAATTTGTATAAATATGGTATAAAATCTTTTTATTCGATAATCTCTTACCTGAAACTACTAGAGCCTCATTTGGACCACAAGTTACGAATCCCCAAGTCATATTTTATTAAAATATTTTATAAAACCTTTAGAGCTCACAAGTAAACCAATTTATTTATTCTGTATATGGCAATTGGGTCTTAATTTTACACCGCGATAATTAAATAAATAAATATTATTATTAGCGTTCGACTAAAACTTGTATCCAAAAATAATCTTATCAATTTATTTATTTAGTATGCAAAATACGAAAAAATTATATTTGTTTAACTACTTGGATGCTGCAAATTAAAACCGCTGACGGCACCAACAAGCTTGCAGAAAAGTTCTACTGATAAGTTCTAACTTTCACTGCGCAGAAACTTTTATTACACGTTTTGTTGTTTTGTTCAGTATTTGTTTTCCTTCTGGTGTTCAGTGTTGCCATCTGCAGAATTTCTTATCACTTCAATTTTGCTCCGGAACACTAAAATAGAAACAAAATTAAACTAAAAATATTTTTAAATATTTATTGTTTCATGCCCAAACGATTTTAATAAAGTATTTTTGCAATTACACTTTCTTGTAATGACGAAGAAGCTATTTTTAAAATTTAGAGGGTTTTTCGAAAAGCAAAGAAAGAAAAGACAAACACAAAAATTTTAGTTAATTTATTAAAATTTGACTAGCCACACAAAGCTGTTTCGAGTACTCATCATCAGTCTTTGGAAATGATCAAATTTAATTAGTTTATAGTCCGTATATAATTTGTTTATTCTGCAAATGCCAGGCTTAGAACTCGTACCTGTCAAATTAGAAGTTAAAAATAGAAATTAAGAAAAAGAAACCACGATTTATTTTACAATAATTTTTATTTCATCGATATTTCGACTTTAGGCATTGAGTAAGAATATTATAGAGTCACAATGACTCAATTTTTAAATTTTCAGCAACAGGCACGGGAGGGCGGAGTGAAGATTTTACTTCTTTCTGCGCTGCTGCTAGATCGGTCGCGCTTATGCTTGTTCTTTCTCAAAATTTTACTATTAATGAATGAAGGGCAAAAATGAAAACAAAAAACAGATTTGCTTGTTTACGAAGAAAAGAGTCAAATTAGTTTTTGGTGTAATTATTTGTTTTTGCAATTAATGCTTGGCAGTAGCAAGCAGTACGTAAAAATTTCATGCATTTAATATCACTTCATAATGCAAATAAGAGAAACATCCCTACTTGTTTGGAAGTTTACTGATCTACATATATATATGTATGTGTATAAATGTATATTTATAAACATATGTACTTTTATTTGGAAGAATATGAATATTTTTTGATCTTATTTTAGGAACATTTGAAGCAAATGCAACCAATTTCAATTTTTTGTTTTAATCAGGTATAATAACAGTTATATGAATGTTATATTAGTATTAGCTAAAATAAGATAATTGTATGTAATTGACCGTGTGTGAGTTCGAGTAATTGAAAGTAAATTGAGGAAAATAGTAAATTATGTCCGTATGGCAGCGAATGTTGGTATTTACCAGAATTTCGAGTAGGGTAAATTAGGTAAATTAGGTATTACCATTGGGAACATTTTATAAAATGTATAATAAAAAAATAATTAAATTTGAAAGCTTTTAACATAAGTGCAGTGCAAAAAAACCCTAGGAAATTTTAGTTTACTTTACCATAATTTACCGAGTTGGTTTATTGGGGCCTGCAGACTTCATCGAATTGAATTGCTGGGCTTTATTCTGCTTATATTACTTCGTAAGCAATTCCTTTGTATGGTAGAGAAAGTGAAATCGACTAAGGCATAAATTGTTATATGACCTTATATTACAAATTTGCCCTAATACAGGCTTAATAACATCTATTTATAATTTATTTATTATCATAACTACTTACTTTATTTATTTATTTTGTTCAAAATACATAGTTTAAGTGAATTAATTTTAAGATAGTTATTAATAAACATGTGTTAATAAATATGTATAAATATGTAAATATTAATATTTATTACGTAGAAACTTTCGCTATTTTTTATGGTTATTCACGGGATATTGATCAATTAATTAACAAAGCAGTTTATACATATAAACAATAAAAAATAATGTATCATATATATATCTAATAACGGGAAGAACTAACAAATGTGTTCTCTTATTGGTGGTGGTATTCCTCTATTCCTGAGCGTTGTTTGTTGTCGTTTTGTCATTGGGCCTTGTTGTGGTAGGATTTTAGGCAGGTTTAGGAGTATTTTCGGAAAATCTTCTGCAGGTTGTTTTCTTTCTTCTTTTTACCATTCTATTTTCCAATTATTTATGTGTGATAATATATTTCTTTATCATTTATATGCAAAAAATCTTTTTGTCGAAAATACTAATGTACATATATTAATATAAAAAACTAAAGTTCTTCAAATTCTTGAGGACGATTATAAATTATAGTCGAAATAGAGAGCAAATAATAAAAAAAAACTTTGAAATAGTAAAAAAAATCTTTTCTATATTATTTTTTTTAAACAAAATTTCTTCGTTAACATGGACTAGGCCTCCTGGGGACACCATGTAAAAAAAAAACGCGCGATGCATTATACCTCGAAGGTGGTCTGGAAATTAGTACGCAACTAGTAACATGAAAATTGTCATTTCTATTTAATTAACGATAACCTTTCATGTATGTCGATCTAGTAACTATCAATGATTATGCAGTTATTTAAATAAATCTCCATTTCTCGGCAATTATTCGCTTGCAAAAGCTAATAGTCGATACACTTGTACCCCTTGTACTGATATTCCTTTTATACTTATTCAGTATCTTTTAAGTGCATATATTTGCGAAATAGCGTTAATTATTCAAACTGCCATTTAAATCGAAGGTTTAATTTTAGTTTTTTTTATTTATCTTAAATCGATTTCTGTATAATTTTATTGTCATACATTTGGCGAAGCTAAAGCATACTATTTTTAAAAAATGTTTTACCAATTATTGGTAAATATTTTATATACATATGTGTTCTTATGATTGTATTACTTCCTAAGATTTAATATAAATATTATGTAAATGCGATAAAATTGAAAATCCATACCTAATAACAATTAATTACGAAAACAATTATAATTCTTTCTTCAAATGCCATCATAATGAAAAATTGTTTCAATGCTGCAAATAAAATTTTGATATCTCTTGCCTCCGAAATGACATACAAAATTATGTCCATATGTTCATATTTAAACACAAAGCAAGTAGGCATGAATGAATATAAAATAGAGAATAATTCTTTTTACTACTTACATTATAATTTAAGAAAGCAATAACAACACCTCAAAGAGCAAAAGGAGAAAAAAACACAAAAAAGAAATATAAAAATTTCTTGAACCTATGAAGCAGAGAATATTGCAAAATCTTCTTTGGTATGAAGCAAAAACGACTGAAGCGACGTCGGCAGAGATTTGAGTGATTTGGGTACCCATTAATAGATACCTAGAACAAAAATTAATTTCTATGGCATTGTGACTCTATAATATTTTTACTCAATGCTTTAGGCTAATGTCTATAAAAATATTCTTTAAATACATTTATTTTTACATAATTAGTTTCAAAGTTATTTTTAGTATAGTTCTTCATTATTTTATATGAAAAAGGGGTATATTATAAGAAAATATTATCTTCCATATCACGACTAAATAAAACAATTGAATAAACATTATAATAGTACAAGATATTTATTTGAATTGTTATATTCTAATAAAAATATACATTTTATATATTTAATTGGCATAAAAATTTAAGAATATTAAGTAATAGAGAGTAGAAGTTTTAGCTAATTTGAAAAATACTAAATCGGACCTGCTATAAAATTTAAAAAACACAAAATCATTTAAATATATTAATATTAATAAAATAATTCATATCGAAAGAATGTTATTCTGATGATACAAACATATCTATCACATTAGAATAATTTTTATTACTAGAAAAAAAGGAACAATATAAAGTTAAAATAATAAGTTCAATATGCTTCTAATTCATAAAGTAATAACACTGATATACTGCATACAGTTCTTTCAATTCCAGCAATTCAACATATAAATAAATCATTCAAAAACTAAAATTAAATCAAAAATTACTAATACAAAGTTCGAAAATAATTGTTGTTCTTACTATAATTTATACATTAAAATCTACACTTTAAATTAAGTTTTAATTTAATAAATCTAAAATTTAATGATTTGAACTTTCAGTAAAATACGGATGTTGCATTGCTTGTTCTGCACTTATTCGTTGATTTGGTCGACATATTAACAATTTTTGTAAAAGATCGCGTCCTTTTGAATTTAGACGTGGTACTATTTGACTCCAAGAGGTAATGGCTGGAAATGCTATACAATAAAATATATTAATAAGTTGTAAAAGCAAAATCAAATTATGCTTACATGGAAGCGCTACATAATCTGACAGATGTGTGACACCTGGCCATGTTTCCTCTGTCGGAGTGCCTAATACTCTAAAAATTTTCATTAATTGATCCAGTACATCTGATCCTGGAAATAGTGGACGTCCAGCATCTGCAAGTTCGGCAAAAATGCAACCAGCTGACCACATATCTATGCTAGTTGTATATAGCTTGGCACCAAACAATACATCCGGTGGCCGATACCACAGAGTAACAACTTCAGCGGAATAACATTTAACTGGAATGCCAAATGCTCTCGCCAAACCTTAAATATAAATAAATTCTTAAACAAATTTTGGTGTACTTAATACGAATAAAAAACATACCAAAATCCGCTAATTTTAACTCTCCATTTTTGTTGATTAACAAATTTTGTGGTTTAAGATCTCTATGTAGTACATTATGACTGTGACAAAATGCTAATCCACGTAACAGTTGTAGCATGAAACTTCTACAGATGGCCATATCAATTTCACCATTCAAACTATCGAAATATTTTTTTAAGTCTTGATCGCAATGTTCGAAAACTAATGTAAGTTTCTTATCAGAATGTAGTACGTCATACAATCGAACTATATTCTTATGCTTCAATTCCTAGGCAATAAATTTAATAATTAATATCATTTTTAATAAAATTAAAATTTTTATATAAGAAATTTACTTTTAACAGACAAATTTCCCGCAATGCAGAACTTGGCACTCCCTCATCATCTTCATCTAGTCGCACTCTCTTCAAAGCGACAATTTCTAAACTTTCCCGATTTCTTCCTTTGAATACAGTACCATAGGTTCCTTCACCAATTTTCTCCAACTTCTCATATTTTTGCATAATTTATTTAAAAGCAATTTTATACAAAAACAATTTACAATTTATGAAAACAATAGCAGTGCCAAAATACTTTGCAAAAGTGCAATCGGTATTACAAACAGAGTGATGCCATCTTTATCAATTGTCAAATTAAACTCAAATTAAGGTACAATTTAATGTGTTAATAATTAACAAGCGTGTTCACGTTTGCAAATTTTTTTAATAAAATTAATAAATGGTTTTTTTTCTTATTTATAATGCATAAAACATTCTTAATATACATATACTCTTTACAATTTATATTTCTACAATCTACCATACAGTAATAACATTCTCGTTTCTTCTCTCACTTGTTTAAAATATTGTCTTATTGTAGGTTCCCATTTACTTTATTTGATTAAGGTCACTAATGAAATTGATTAACCACAAAAAGAGCTTCTGCGCATTCCAACTTAATTAAGAATAAATTAAGAAAGTTACACCAAAAATGTTGAATGCAGCATTGCAAAATATGTTTCCCAAGAGAGAAATTATCGAAATTTGACATATTTGACACACGAAACAATATGTATTTAAGCATATAACAAACACACCAAATAAAAAAATGTTTGCTTTTTTATAAACGTTTACATTTTCTGCGTTTCTTATAATCAAGGAATTAATTTCTGCTAACAATACAAAACTATATATTATCTATTCACAATTTAAATGTAAAATGTAAAAAGCACTCCTAGAACTTCCACAGAATTTTCTGAACTTTTTTAATCTAATATCTGTCGTTGATTTCAATTGTTAATCTCTACGGTCCACTGGTTAAAATATTTCCATTTTGCATTTGTAAGAGATGGTTGAAGTGGATTTAACACGTTAACAATTGAAATTAGATTGAAATTTGTGGTGATATTGACTGAAATCCCATCACATGCGAAGATCATATTGCTATCATTCTGTTTTCTGCAAATTTTAATACATTCAAATATGATATGATGTAGACTCTTTACACATAATATTTATCTATAACAAATAAATTATCCCGTACTCACCATTTAAAAAACTTAATAAATATTTGCAATATATAGCGCATATAATGTAATGTGGCAGCACACTACTGTAATACTGCCTTATGATATTTCACTTGTCAAGCAAAAAGCAAAAATTTGCAAAAATTCGCTTAAATGCAGAAGTTAAGAAATATAAAGTAGATTCTGTTAATTCTTGATTCTGTAAAATTAAACAGTGCTTAAAATGTTTTAGAATATTAATAAAAGAAGTGTTAAAATCTATGCAGTAGTTTCTTTTTAACTCACTATTTTGTGTTGCCTATATATTTTGTGATATTTTTTACAACGTTTACTCCCCCTTTTATAGTCTACATTTATGTCTTGATCAATTCCATGTAAAGTGGTATTTCAACTCCATTGATAACTTCAATGAATAGTTAAACAATGAAAATACATAAATACTTTGGTAATATTTGGGAGTCAATAATCTGGCATGAGTCATAGGGTCAAGACTTTTGAGCGGTTTCAAGTGACCTGATATAATTGAACATCAATTTATTATTAATAACAAAGAGATAATTAAATTCATTGTGAAATAATTGTGTATATTCAAAAATATAACGAGCTAGCATAGGAATTGCTCTGGCTAGCTCTAAAAAAACTCATCCATTATGGTTCCTCCGGTTCCCACAAAAGACAATGTCGACCTAGAATGTTTCCTCGTAACTAAACATTCATGGAAAGGCAAATATAAACGCATTTTATCTATTGGCACCGCAGGCATTTCCACGTACAATCCGGATAAATTTGATCTCACAAATCGTTGGACATATTCAGATATTATTGCTGCTGCCCCAAATAAATCAAATGTAAGCCATTTTTTAATTGAGTTATAAACTTTTTTTCTATTTTGTGATATTGAATTAACATTTACGTACAGCCTTGTGTTTTGAGGTGATAAAAAAACAAATCGTTTTCAGTAGATTGTTTACAAATGTTCTAAACATTGTGGTATTGTTATTGCTGCATATCTATTATTATTTATCAGCACGATTAGCACAAAAATGAAAATGCTATGAAGTAGTTTTGTTTATCATAATTTGCTTACTAATCTCTTCCTTCTGCCCTTCATTTTTGTTTATTTTTGCTTTAGATTCCTAATGAATTTGTGCTTACAATAAAAAAAGATAAAAAACTCGACTCAATAAAATTATCATCAGAATACCGCAACGATATTTTAAGCTCAATATTAAAGTATTACAAAGAATTTGCTGATAAACCGAAAAATGTCCAAGTAAGAAATGAAATACAATTAAATTAAATTACAATTTTTAAATAAATTTTTTTTTAAAATAGCGTTTTAATGGATATAAATACCATTGGTCAGGAATTACTTTACCGACAGTGCTGGAGGTGACACCTTGCTCTTTGGATCAGTTGGATCCTACAACCAATGAACTGCTCACTAGTTACATGTACAAGGATATCGAAGGAATAATAGGTACTATAAGTATTAATTTGCACGTTTTGTTTTGCTTCTTAACGTGTTTACGTCTTTCCTCTGCCTTTCCTCTTTACATTTGCTTGCATTCAATTGAATTTAACTGTTGTATGGTATAATCTTACAATATATTGCACTTACCTTTGTTTTCTCTTTGATGTGTTAAACATTTTAAGCAGGAATTTCAGATTATGAGGGCGGCATTGTAATGGCATATGGCGGATTTAGCCGCCTACACCTATTCAAAGCGGATAATCATCATGAAATTGTACAAAACATAGCTCAACGTTCATCACAATTTCTTAGTATTGAAACGAAAATTCTCAAAAGCCAAATAACTTTGGATCAATTTGAGCGTCAAAGATTTGGAAAGTTTAGGTATTTAAATCCTGAAAAGTATATAAAATGTTTATATTATGCATATTTAAATTTTAGTGATGATCAGTTTCAAACATCAATGACTGAATTTACGGTACAAAAGATTTCAAATCGTCATCCTGAACCAGTTAAACGTATACTCTGTCTCACCGAAACAACTTTACTCGAGAGAGATCCTCAAACATATAGTGTTTGCACGCTGAGACCTTTGTCAGATGTTTTTGCGTTAATAAGAGACAAGGATAATTTGCAAAAATTTTGTATTGAGTACAAAAATGGTATTGTACGCACATAT